>NW_028190411.1:2555000-2576861 GCF_048542155.1 Nylanderia fulva | reverse complement strand
TTCCGCAGGGGCACTAACGCCTGTTTTATCGTTTAATGGTACGGATTTTTTTGTTTGACATTCTCAAAAAATCGTGGCCGATTAAGGCGTTACGTTTGCAATGAACTCGCCGTATTTTTTCATCTTTTGGGGATTTTAATTTTTTCGGAAATTTAAAAATTTATTTTAAAAAGAAACGGCTGGGGAAAAAAATCGTTTTTTCGAAGACTGATTGTAAACAATTTTTGTGTCTGTTTTAATATATCTGAATTAATTATTTGTTTATATTTTTGTTTTGTGATTTTTAATATTAATCTTTTTTAAAAATATATTTTTTTCCAATAAAACGATATTCAGCTTTGACTTTTGGGAAATTTATTAAAAAAGGGAGCTCGAGTTTTTTGCTTTTTTTCAACCGCGTTTCTATACGATTTATAACCCGGAATACCTTTAACCCTTAAAAACATTTGAGGGGGCTTCCAATGTCCCCCCCCTGATAAAAAATTTTTTAAAATTATTGCTTTTAAAATTTTTTATGATAAAAAAAAAAATGTTTTTTTGAGTGATGAAATGTAGAGAAAAATGGTGCGACCCTTAAGCAAAAATATCTTTTTTTTATTCAAAAAAACATTATCTTTTAAAATTTAAGGTCTTTTTCGAGGCTTTTGGGACAAATTAAAAATTTTCCAAGCGTAATTTTCACTTCAAAGTCCGAGTAAATTTTATCTCTCGGGCCTTTGAGCATACAATATTATCAAAGGGTTTTCAAAGATGATTTAAGAGAAAATTTGAGGATATTAAGGACAATTCTAACGAGACGACTCGTTAGGCTGCTCATTACGCTTGTTACGAGGAGAGAGAGTTTTCAAAGCCATTAAGAATAATTTATATTTTGAGATACAAAAAGCGTTTGAATTAATTTCTACAAATGTAGAATCGGCAAACTGCAAAGTGCATCCTTCTGGATTGGCACGCAAATTTCCAGGATATCGGAGATTCCCAGCGGAACCTCTCGCGTGAGATCGCGTTAACCTTCGGCGATGATTTTCTAGCGCTAGATTCAGCCGGGTCTCTCGGTTTTTCCTTTCTGCCATCTCGTCTCGATGAAATTTTCTTAAAATTCAAAAAGAGATTTATACAAAAATAAGGAGATAGCGATGGAAGAGAAGAAGATGCAAAAAAGTGAAAGTGACGATGCCGCTTTTATCTCTTGCAGATAAACGACCGTATTCCTTGTCCGAGAGACCTTTTTTTTTTTGCTGCCTTTGAATGGTAAAGAAGTAAAAATAAACGGGGAAAAGCCTTATAGTCATCCTTTCCTAATTATACACGATATATGTGCGATATTCTTTAAAACTTTAAAACATAGCTGGAACGTTATCGCTTCCTGTTTTCAAAAAGATAAAGTATTAGGAACGAAAAAAAAAAACGACCGTCAGATATTTTATTTGGTTGCCAATAAATTCTTCAATTTTGTGAACACAAATGATTTTAGGAAAATTCCGAGAAAATTCTCTCTGTATGTTCATAAATATTAAAAATAATAAACATATATAACAAATGTACATAGAAATGTATTTTAGTATTATATATCAGAGAGAGAGTGTTAGACAGAAATCATTATCGATGTAGGCGTCCTACTTCATCATTTCCGAGACTATTCATCAATCTTGAGTCGATTCTACTTTAATAAAAATTTTATTAGGTAAACGAAATCTCACTTTATTTTTTTTAAACAAAATCATCGAATGCATTAAATGTATGAAAAAAAACGAAAAAACTATGCGCAGGTTTTACTTGTTTTCCCAGTTGTTTATCTACTCGCAACTCTATCTGAGAGACACATTTCGATATTTTATATAAAAATATTGTCTCGCTGTACATTGAATTGGGACCCACTGGGAATAATCGTTCTTCGCGGATTTTTACATAAGTTTTTACTTTGTAAAAGTCGCTTTACGGTACGCGAGCACAACCAGCGACGGTTCGTAATGGTTTTCCCGAATCGCCGGATTATAATGGGTGTCGTAAACGGCATGATATTTGCTCCACTGATCTTTTCACCGAAAGCACATTAATATAAGTGGTTTTACCGGATGTTTTTTCTCTTTTGTTACAGTAAATTTGGCGGATAGTGGAAACCAGAAAGTCGATATGACAGACTTCGACATACTGAAAATCCTTGGCACTGGAGGTAAGAGATTCGATTGTCGAGCTTATTTTATATTATTTTATTTATTTTTATTTTCTTTAAAAGACACGATTCATCTTCAGGCTTACTTATAATAATCATGAATTGGGTAATAGTTAATTAGTTAAAAGTTAAAAAAGTTAATAACTTAGCTTAGTTTAATTTAAAATGTATTAATTTTAACTTTAACTAGTTATTTTCGACCTTAAACTTATTAACTTTCTTCCCAATGTTTAAATCGCCAGACGGGCAAAAATTTATTATAAATAATTATTGAATACAACAACAACTTTTTTCGGCTGT
Source organism: Nylanderia fulva (assembly GCF_048542155.1). Taxonomy (NCBI): domain Eukaryota; kingdom Metazoa; phylum Arthropoda; class Insecta; order Hymenoptera; family Formicidae; genus Nylanderia; species Nylanderia fulva. Next base: position 2,574,388 of record NW_028190411.1, on the reverse strand, counting down.
CTTTGCACCCCTTTTCAAGTACATCTAAAAAAAGTTCATCAAAATAATTTTTTTTTAAATACACTTTTTCGCAAAAATTTAAATTTACATTTAAATAAAAAATGTGTTACTCCCAAAATTTAAAAAACGTAAATCAACTTCATGCAAACTACCGACAATTTAAACGCTTGTTTTGATGAAAATGTAAGACTGACAGAAGTAAGCACATATAAATAGATTTAACGTTCACAAGAATCTTACCCTAAGCTTTTAAGAAGATAAGACGAACTAAATTGTCTTTCGAAATTTAAATCGTATAAAAAAGTCAAATAAATAAAAATAAAAAATAGGTGGATAAAAAATAAAAATAAAATAAAAGTAAAATAAATATAAACGATTTAAATAACGTCAAGAACACGATCATAAACCCACTGAAATTCTCCGTACTTTCTGAAAATTAAATACTTTTTCCTTGTTTTTTTTGTAAAACATTTCTGAAATTTCCTTTTTTTGTCTGTTTTTCCTTATGCAGAATCACCGGAAATCCCAACGGAATATGATCGTTGCAAGTCCGATGTAAAAAATGACAGAATGAAATGTCTTGTCTTTTTTTATTTATTTCATTTCTTTAATGCGGTTTCTAATTCTTTTTGCGCCCCTATAAAAGCCGAATCGAAATTCGCACAATAAATTTTATAACAACATCATTTCTTTTTAATTTTTCGACCCCATTTTTACCTCTTTTTATCAACGGCCCCAATTTTTTTTGGGACAGTATAAAAAGCATAAATTTCCACTTTTATTGATCAACGCGTATTTCTCGCAAATTTTAAATGTAAGGTAACCATGAAATTTTCGCGTATCAATTTATTTGTTTGGGGGGCGAGTTAAGATTATGCCAAATTTAAATCGCTCGAAGTTTTTTATGATGTTTTTGTTAAATAAGTTAACGGGTAAAAATTTATTAATAAGGTTTTTTTTGATTAAATAATATTTTCTTCATGAAAAATAGGGCAGCGAGTAAAATAGCCCTATCAACTAGGCTTGTAATCACGCTAATTTTATATCTCATAGGATGATTTGACAAGAAAATTAATATAGCGGCCTGGAAACGTAGGCTTTCGGTACCAATTAGTCGTCAATCTACCACCGATACGTATAACGTTCGTATCCAAAAACTCAGAGAACAATTTTCTCTAGTTCGAACGTAAACTTAAGCTCGAGTGTGGAAACCCATTTGAACCACACGAAGCATATCCTCAATTTTTTTCCTTCGGAATAATTGAAAAAAATATCATCGACGTACCTCACATAACAATAGGGTTCGAAATCCAATTGACGCAAAAAATATGATTCAATCGTCCATAACAATGTCGAAAGATGGGAAATGGAGACCCCATGGAAAACCGAAACCTGTTCGTAAAATTTCCGTCAAAAACGAAACTCTTTGCGCAAAACCGTGTCATGGCGTGAAAAACTGCGAAAGGGCTAAACTTTGTATTTCAAAAAAATTTTAAAAAAATTATCCCCAGTCGGGTCGATTTAAACATGAGGATGGTTTTTTTTTAATTTTTATGTTCTTTGTATAAATTGTAATCACCAAAAAATATTTCATATAAAAATAAAAAAATTCAATTTAATAAAATTTTTTTAAAAAATTTAAATTTTTTGGTTTTAACTTGAGTAAATTATTTTAACTTTCACCGGTTTAAATTTTTTTTTATGCAACTTCTAATTTAACTAATTTTATGAGCAACAATAACTTTAACTCAATTTAGTTAAAAAAAAAAAAATCATAACTACCCAACCTTGATAAAAATATACTTAATAAAATATCTACATAAAATTCTTAAAATTTATGTTGAATTTTACTTATTATTACTTTTTTTTTAAAAAAAAACTGATCAAAAAAATTTTTACTATGAATATCATTTTTATGTGTATTTTAAATATAAAATCAAAAATTATCAAAGTGACAGCTTTTCGGAAAAGTCTACCTGGTGCAAAAAAAAAAGGGGGCGGAGCGGTCAAATTTACCCATGAAGTTATTTAAAAAAGGGTTCCTCGGAGAAAAAGAAGACGACAGAGCACACAAGACCGAGAGGCAGATCCTGGGGGCCCTCCGAGACCTCCCTTTTTAATAACTCGTACTCGCGTTTCAGACTAATGAAAAACTTGTTTAATCTTTGGGAAACTCACGAGAAATTATAAGCAAAATAAGAAAAAAATTATAAAAATAGCAATTATAGAAATGGGAAAAATAGATTATTTATTAAATATATGAAAAAATATCAAAAAAGTTGAAAAACAATCATAAAATTAAAAAGATTAAAACGAAAAAAAATTGGTACAATAAAAAATATTTATTTTTTCCGGCAAAAAACAAAAAAAAAAAAAAAAAATAATTTAAAAAAAATTTTAAATTTTAATTTTGTATTATATAAATTATATAATTTATATATGTTTAATTATATTACTTTTATATATAATTCATTAATTATTTATATCTATGATATTATATTATTTTTATCAATTAAAAGCAAAACAAAAAACCGTGAAAATTTGGAGCAGGGGAGAATTTACAAAATATTTTTTCCACTTTCAGATTATGTTCCTGGTGGTGAGTTTTAGCTCGGGATAAAAACTCAATTTGCGGGAGGGAAGTACGAATTACGGGCGGGGAAAAGTTTTGGGGCTAGAACGTCTCCACGGGGGATGTATTTAAAAACAAAAAAAAATAATAATAAATGCATAAACAAATAAGTAATTTTTGACAAAAATATTTTATCGGTTTTCCAGTAAAGTCAAAAAAAATAGTAAAGTATTTTTCGCTTTAATTTCCCGACAGTTTTTTCGCTTTAATTCCCGCAATTTTTTTATTAAAATTTTTTTAATTTTTAATTTTAAATTTAAAAATTAATTTAAATTTTGGGTTTTAAATGTAAAGTTGGTTTATTTAAAAAAATAATTAACGAAAACTCCTCTCCGTTTTGTCGCAGTTTGGCATAATCATGAGACATCAAGCTCGAAAATATTCTGCGGATAGAGATGGGCATCTCTTTGGACGCATTTGGGGTCTCAGCCGGGAATTTTTTTGCCCACGAGAGGAACGGCAAAACGCGCGCACTTACTAAAATTTTTTGGGGAAAAAACCATCGAATACATGGCCCCGGAAGTGGTGCGAGGGTTCCAGCACCACATATTGTAAGTTATCATGAGATAGTTTACACCCGGATCCTCAATTTAATAAGGGAGGTTTTCTACAAAATTATATTTGATTTATAATGAAAATATTTTCGAAAACGGATTTATGATGTTTTTTTTTTTTTCAATTTTCTAGCTTACAAAAAATTTAAATTTAATGAAAATTATTAAATAATTAATGTGTAATTAATTTGAACTTAATAATAAAATTTTTACAGTAAATTTTATGTGGTGTTTTGAAAACGATAAAAATGTGGGATATTAAATTAATTTTCGCAAAAAAATTAATTTCAAATTTTTTAATATTTGCGAATATTAAGTAAATAAATTGTGTAAGTAAAAAAATGAACAAGGTTTTTTACAATTATAATTATAGAAAGAAAAAAAACGTTTCAATAATACGGTAATTAAATAGTAGTTTTAATTTCTAGTAAAATTTCAATAAACGAAACTTCTTTTTAATTAAATTTACAATTTTTTTTGTAAAAAAAAACAAATTGTCAAATATAAAACCGAGTTCAAAGGGCAAGCAAAATTTTAGCCCCCCTGTATATATAGGTTCTAATAATGAAAGCCGCATAAAACTTTCAACTTTGATTCATTCCATTTCAATTGTAATCAATGTTTACTGTTATCAAAATAAAATTATATAGATGATATCTAGATAAAAATTTGGCATCTTATCTTTATGTAGATAATACAAATATGTATTATCTTTACTAAATTATCTAGAACAATTTTTAGATTTTTTTGGTTTAGAATCATAGCACATACAAAATACTTAAATAGTAAACTTGGCAGTAAGCGATAAAAATTTATAAATAAAAATATAAATACGTATATTTTTTATACCCCTTTTCATAATTTAACATAAGCAGTCTTAAAAATTATTATCTAGAATTTAGATGAATCGCCATAATAAATTGGGTATCTTCTAGAAGATATATTTTAAACAAAATAATCTTGATCTAGCTAATTTAAAAATATGTCTAAACACCACACTGATTGTGTTGTATTCATTGATCACCAGAAGATAAACTAAAATAACATTCTCATATAAAATATTCTCGCAGGTTTGTAATGGTGGAGCGTGGGTGTGCTAACATTTGAATTACTGACCGAAAACGTCGCCTTTTCTCCAAGGATGGCTACACACCCAGCAGGAGATCTCAAAGAGGAATCCTGAAGGACGACTCACCGCCGAAGCCGAGAAACCCTGAGCGACACCGTGTGGGACTTCATCACCCCCTGCTCGTCAAGGATCCGCGACAGAGGCTGGGCGGCGGTCCACGTGACGCGAAGGAGCCTCAAAAAGCATCCGTTTTTCATGGACCCCGGCTCGCCGGATTTCACCTGGGAGGCTCTGGAGAATAACGGATCAAACCCCCCCATCGTTCCGTTTCGGTGATCAAGCACGAATTGGACATTAGCAACTTCTCCGACGAATTCACGAACATGAACGTCGCGAGAGCTTGCGCGACTCTCAACGCCCAAAAACATTATGAGAAGGGTTTTTGGGTAAATTTTCGACGTTCTGCTTCCGTTTTATCGAAAATAAAATTTGACAATTGCTAGTTATTATGAGAGTAATTTTAAGATTTGATATGATATAATATTTTTATATTTTAATAATTAAATTAACACAATATATATATATATATATATATTAAAAATAATGAAATATATTATTTTTAAAAATATTTTAAATATTTTTAAATATTATTTTAAGAATTCTTAAAAAATTTTTGGGGAGCAATACAACCATAAAAGGGTAGTAATATTTTTTTTAGTGCGATCGGCAAAAAAAAAACATTAAGTATTTATGTATATATTTTTTAATAATATATTTTTTTTACACGGCATCCAAAGTGGCCTTTGTGTGGTGTTTTCTGTGCGGAAAACGGCCGATTTCCCACCTCTATTCTAGCGGCGACGCGGTGAGTGAATAAGCCGCATTCAAAGCCATTGCCTACGGCTGAGCCGCGTTTAAAGCATTGTCCACGGCTTTCCCGCACCGTGCCGTCGCAAGATGACGGGCGTGCGTCGGCCACCTCGCGCACAGAAAAACGCGCACAAAGCCACTTGCCTGCACTTGTAATATAAAATATCGTGTGTAGATCAAGTGCGGAAAGTTTGACAGTTGTTCACTCGTGTGGGGTGGTCGCAACGCAGCCGAAGGCGACCACCCACACGAGTGAACAATTGTCAACTTTCCACACTTGATACACAATATACTATTATTTACTTAATATACCTTCTTATTTAAATTAATATTCTTTAGAATTCTTCAAACATTTGTTACAAGTGTAATAATTATCCAGGGTTATTCGTACGTCGCGCCTTCGATACTATTCAACGCAACGTGGTGAGCAGAGACATCTTCGGCAACAAGCCGTTCCTTCGGGTTGTGCTTGCTTCACAGGCACCAGCCGCGGCCTTCCTTCTTCTCTCTTGCACGAGATCCGCTTGACGAGTCCACCTCTTCCAGACTTACGAGCTGGACCGACCGGTCGAGCCTGGGTCACGGCAGCTTCTCGATCTGCCTGCGATGCCGGCACGCGACACCCGGCAGGAGTACGCTGTGAAGTACGGTGACTGTACGGTGACACAAAAATTAAATAAAAAAAAAGCTTCTTTTCCTATCGTGTATAAAAATATTGCAGTGCTGTCAGAATATTTTTTCCCCGGGTATTCTTTTTATATAATTCATTGATTTTTTCTGTTCTGTTGACACTAGAAGATGCCATTTGACACTTGATCGGCGCATGTACTTCCGGGAAGAGAGGAGCCGGGCCTGCAGCAGCGGACAAAGCACGCGAAACGTTCCGGTGACGTGAAGATGACGGTGAGGGCGATGCCCCCCGGGATGGCCCACAACAACAGCGGTGGAAATATACAATGATGAAGAGAAAAATTTTAAATAAATAAGAGATCGTATCCGTCGTTTTCTTCTTTTCTTCGCTCAAAAGCAGTCGCGTTAATCATATTGACCCTTTCCGAGTTCCTCAACGACAGGAACCATTGAAAATTCCCCCATATACAATACAGATTTCCGGAACGCGTCTTCGCATGCCTTTCTAGATTTGAAAACTAAAGTTTAAATCGCACATGGGGTGATCGTTTTTCGTCTTCACGAATTGGAAAAGTTGGTTTTCTGCGTTTTTGGGGCGTGTTTACTGATTATCGACTGGATTGTTTTTTTTCTATAAATTCCTGTCTAAAAAATCATATTTCAAAGTTATTAGACTAAAAAAATGTTCGACCCCGGTAACCCCCTTTTTTTGAGGAAAATGAAAATTTCCCCTTTTGTATCGAAAGCATATATTAAAATTATAAATAATATAAAAAAAAAAATTTTTAATTAATTAGAAAAAAACCCCAAAAGGTTTTGCAAAAACTTTCTATGTTTAAAATCTAAATTTTTTAATGAAAATTTGTTCTTAATTGGAGCTTTTTTTATAAAATTGAATTTTCCCAATCTTTTAAATTTAAAATTTTATTTCAATTATTTTCATTTACTTTGAATTTTTATTTGAAAATAGCTTCTGCAAATCATATTCAAAGTGATTAGACGTAAGATGTTCAAGCTAAAATTAAAATTTTGAGGTCAAAAAAATTTTTGTTTTTTTGTTTTGATAACATAATTTTTAAATATAAAAAAATTATAAATGAATAAAATAATAATTATAAAAAAAAATTTTTCTTAAAAAATTTTTAATAATAGAAAATAAATTAAAAAAAAAAATTGAAAGATACGCAATTTTGTGTTGCAAAATTTTCTATATTTTATTATTGAAATTAATGTAGTTTAAACAAAATTACAATAAAAAAAAATTTTTTTAAAAATACCCCTTCTTTTTTTTACAAAAAATTTTTAGGATTATAAAAAACTGCAGGTGTGGCACGCCCCCTTCTACACTTTTTTTTCCGAGAGAAAGATTACCAGGATTTTAAAAGGTTTTAAATTTTTTCCCCTTTTTCCAAGCAAAAAATGGGGGAAAAAAACGACGGCAATACTTATGCACATCTACACCAAAAAAAGAGGTTAAAAGGGGGGTTTTCGAGGAGGAAAAAAAGGGGATCGAAACTTTTAAAGCACATAAATGAGATAGAAAAAATTTGTAGTATTAAAGGGGAAACAAAAAGGATAAATTTTTTTTTAATTTTTTTTTTTATTTTTTTAAAAAGAAAAGATAAAATTTTTTTTTTTTATTTATATTTTATGTAGAATTTTATTTAAAATTTTTTTTATATTTATATATTTTTTATATATATTTCGCTCTTCATATTTTTTTGCATAAAAAATTTGACCTTCGAAAGGTTTCCCCAGAAATTTTTGAGAATTTTTATTGTTTATTTCCTTGAAAATACTTAAAACGAATGGCCCCCATACATGCAAAAAATACCAAAAAAAAATAAAATAAAAAAACAAACCCAAAGAACAGAGGGAAAGAAGACAGAAGCACAGAAAAAGTATCAAAAACTTAAGAGAAAAGGAAAAAAAACAAATAAAAAATTTTCCCAAAACTTTTCGAAGGTCGTTTTTTTCGCGTACGAAAAAAAAAAAATTTCGATATTAAGGGAAAAAAAGGAAAAAGGGGAAATTTCAGGGGCGTAAATTTTTTTTTTAAAAAAAAAATAAAAATTTTGGGCCCCTTTTGGGGTCCTGACCGAAATTTTTAAAAAGTAATGTAAAAAGGCGAGAAAATATATGCAAAAAAATTTCTTTTTTTAAAAAAAAAAAAATATTTTATGAGAACCCCCTTCCCGATAGCTTTAAAAAAATTAAACTATGCCAAAAACGACCCCTTTTTTTCCCTTTTATAATAAAAAAAACAGCTGTAAAAATTAAGAATATTTTTTGGGTTTTTTTAAAAAAAATGATTTTAAAATTTAAATTTTTTCCCTCGAAATAATCTTCATTTAAAAAGGCCCCTTAAAAATTTCCCCACCTTTCCCGCCTTGACGTCACAATCTGACATCCCCGGAGTTTTGTTTTAAACTAAAAAAATGAAAAAAATTTGGGGTTTTGGGGCCCGGTTTTTTTTTTCCGCGAGTTTTTTTATGGATTACTTTCAAAAAGGTTTTGGGGGGGGAAATGGGTCATTGCTTTTTGGGGGGGACTGGATCGTGGTTTCCCCAAAAAAATTTTTCTGGTTTTCCCCCTCTTCGTCCCCGGGGGGCTCCTGGTCTTTTCCGTTTTTGCTTACCCCAATTTCATCCCCGTGTTTTAAATTCACTCTCTGGGATAGATTAGATTTATACATATATTAATAAGTCACGGAGCTATTTCCCTTGCATCGCTGTGGCATACAAGTTTGGGGCTTCTTATTAGGAGAATTAGGAGGTATTCGGGGGGAGCTCACCGTAAACCTAAGATCTCTTTTTCGACTGAACGGGGGGGCACTAGTTGGTTTTTATCTTTTTTCCCCCCCTTTGGGGGAAAAAGAAAAAAAACTCAAAAACTATTGCAGCCATTTTAAAATGAAAAAGAACAGAAGTATTATTAAAATAAAAAACACCCCAAACTTTTGGGGGGAAAAAGAAGAAAAAAAAAGGAAATTTAAAATTTTTTCATTTTTTTATTTAAAAAAATTTTTTTTTAACTATTTTTTATAGCTTCGGTTATTTTTTTTTGGATGATAAAATAATATAAGGCGATAAAATTAGAGAAGAAACTTTAGGAAATTTTTGTCATTATCTCAAAAATTTGGTGATCTCGACGAGATAAAGATGAAGGGGAAAAACACAATTTATATAAATTTTAAAATCGAGATTTTTTTTAAAATATATATAAGTGTATAAAGTACAACTCATATAAATTTGATCCCCCTGTCAACAGATTCCTGTAAGGAGAACGAAAAAAAAATTATTAATTTTAAAGGCGAAGAGGAAAAGTTCTTTTTATGATGTTTTTTAGATTTTACTTCTGCCCCGAAAAAGTGTATTTTTTTGCTCATTTTTAAAAACTGACCATACGCCCACACACAACATATAATTATATATTTTGTCCCTTTTGGGGTTTGTGTTTTGTTTTTTGTGTTAGGAAAAGTTTTTATATTTAAAAAAAACCCCAAAACTATAAGAGGTTTCCCCGAAGTTTTTAAAAAGGGGGACAAACTCTCCTAGTTCGGTATAGACTATTCTACTCAAAGTCAATGATATATTTTGAAAATTTTTTGATTTTGCATTCAGTTTTTAAATTTTGTTAAATTTAAAACAAAAAATTTGGCGATCTCGAGTCTTCACACTAATTAAAAGCTCCTCGCGCTTCCCCCTTGAAAAAGGGGAATAAATTTTTAAATTGGAAAGGGGGAAAAAAAAAAAAAAAGGAGAAGGAAATGATAAAGGTAAAAAAAAAAATTTTCTAGGAAAAATCATGATTTAAAAATAGATTTTTTCCCTTTTAATGGAAAAAAAGGGGAAAAAAAAAATTTAAAATCTCTGTTTCTCTGTATTTTCATAAAACCCCAAAAAATTTTACATTTAAAGGGGAGTAACAAAAATTAAAAAAATAGCGACATAGCGGTAATCCGCAGACTTTGCAGCACACCGCAGAAAAAAATTTAAAATTTGGTTTCGTCCATTTAGAACCATTTTTTTTATATTTTTTTTTATTAAATGTACTTAATTTTAAGAAATTGGGTGATATTTGGTATTCGTTGATATAAAAATTCGTTTCGTAATTTGAAAATTTTTTAGGGAAAACCCCAATTGGGGAAAAACTAATGTCATATACTAATTATATATATATATAATTCATTTTAAAAAACCAATTTTTTTTTTCCCCAAATTTCCCTTATTACATGATTTTTTTTTCTCCTCGTTTTTAAATCGATAAAAATTTTATTTTTTTAAACAATTTTTTTTGTTTTAAAAATTATTTATACAAATTAAAGAAAACCCCCCCTTATTTTTTACCAACCCCGGGTTAAATTTTAATTTTAAATATTTCCCCCTTTTATAGTGCCATTGTACACTTTTTTATTACAAGAGAGGGAAGTTAACCCCCCAAAGACTTTTACTCAAAAAAGGTGCTACTTTTTTGGGGGTTAGCTTTTGGGGGTTTGGCCTTTTCGATTCTTTTGTAATATTTGGGAATGATTTTTTAAAAAATATCATACAAAAATTTTTATGTAGAAAAAAATTGCTTTTGTAAGATATAAAAAAAAGTTAGTAATCCGAAAAATAAAATTTTTTTAAAAAAGTCCCAACATAAAGGAAAAGTTTGACTTTTTCAAATATTCCTTTCGATCCAGGGGGAAAAAAAGTATCCCTATTTTATTTATTATATGGAGTTTTAAAAAAATATTATTCCCATTTTAAACCAGATGAATTTAAAAAACAGCGTCTCACGAATCTGTCTCCTTTAAAACGATCTGGGTTTTTAAAAATTTTGGATAGATTTTCCCCTTGCAAATCAGGGAGGGGGGCATCTTTAGGGGGTAACCGGACGGCCCCAAAAAATAAACGAGCTTTCGTTGGGGGGACGTTAAAAAAAACTGCTTTTTGGGGCCCGGGCCACATTCAACGGGGTGGGGCGTAAGGGTCCCCAAACCGGGACACATTTAAAAAAAATGTTAATTTTTTCAATTATATTTTTTATTTATTTAATACACTTTTTTCGTTATTTTGTAAAGTAAAAAAAATTTTATAAAAATTTAAATTTTTAAAATTAAAAATTAAAAATTAAAAAATTTAAAATAAATTTAATTTTAAATAAAATTAAAAATTTAATGAAGTTTAAAAAAAAAATCGTCAATTTGGGGTTTTTTTTTTTCGAGAAAATTTCTATCTCAAACTTAATTTTAAATTAAAAATTTTTGATGAATTGTTTTTGGGGGTTTAATTTTTTTTGATTTTTTAAAGTTAATATATTTTTTTGTAATTTTACAAAAAAAAAATTTTTTTTTTAAAAAAAATTTTGGGAAAAAAAAAAAAAAGGCCCTTTTCCCCCTTTGGACAAAAGAATTTACCCGTTTTTTCAAAAGGAAAAATTTTTCCCCGAAAAGGGAGTAATGAGGACCCCCCCCCACGCAAAAAGAAACGTCTTTTTCGTGATAATAAGGGGGCCCTTCCCCTTTTTCCCTTCGGCAGAATACCGTAGTTGCTTAAAAAACGAGTTCAGAAGGGGGCCCCGGTTTTGGGAACCCCTTTTCCATTTTGGCCTTTAAACGGAGAAAAATTCGGTGGTCCATTTCACGCCCATCCTCTTCTTATAATTGATCTCCTCTCCTGCTCCACGATACTTCTGATTTTGGATTTCACGGTCCGATTGGATATCACGACGAAACTCCCACGGTTCTGTGTGCGCCCCGCTGGGAGCAGTACCTATAATAGGTTTTTTAAAAAGCACGGAGTGTAACTTGAAAACAGGTGGAATTTGTCAATTTATTTCTTTTTTATCTTATTCGTGAACAGAAATTTTTTATACATGACAATTTGAAATTATATAGAAATATATTAAATTATATGTATAAATCGCAAAATTATATATGAAATGTGTCCATATATATGAGATAAAAAGGGCTTTTTATATTATAATTATATAAATAAAAATATAAAATGTGTTAATAAACCGACCACAACTGGCAATGTTATTCTTTAGTTATTTATTCAAAATTCAGACAACGTTTCGACCTTAGTTCAGGCCCTTATCATGTCTGCTAAGAAATCAATTGACACACATAAATTTTATTATGTAGAAGTGTATTTAATTTTATATGTAAATATTTAGATATTTAAATATTTAGATATACCTGCGGCCCTTATAATTTCGTGGATAATTTCCTTCGGAACGGGATCCGCGCTAAAGTATCTTAAGGTACGTCCTGGCGGCTGCCATTTGATAAAATTCTGACGCCCGAGACAGCGATTCCTTTTTGGGTAACCGGACATACCGATATGGTAGTGCTTGAGATCCTTTGGCAAGGCGGGTTCTTCTTCTTCAATCAAGTCTTCATCTACCTCTGCAAGATAATTCGGAATATTTTACGCGATTGTGTTATTCGATATAATTTGCATTATAATATAATTTGTATTTTATATAATATTATTAATATTAATTATAATTAGTAATATTTATAATTAATATTATAAGTTATAATTAATATCAATATATAATATTCGCGAATATAAGTTAGTAAAAAAAGTATTGTATACTGTTTATTATATTTTTAATACTGTTTTTATTTTTAGGTGTATATAAAATATTCTAGATTTTTTCATTAGAAAATCGTGAAAAAGAATAAGAATTATTTAACCACGACCGACGAAATTGAGAGATTTAATCGTAAAATGACAATCTTATCTGTTGACTAACTTCGCTGGAATTCCATGGCATTCACAGCTTGTATTAAGTAAGGACACTCATCAATTTTTTTATTATTAATTTCATTATCCTTACTTTCTATTATTTTCTTGATTGCTTAGTATAGTAAAAAAATTGTTTTAGAATTTAAGCACGAGGCATCGAGCGAAGCACTTTTATCTTCCACTTTCATTTCTAAAATGAGACAAATACGACTCTGTTCCGCTCGACAACAGTTATATATACACAGTGACAGATTACTTTCACTCGGATCCGTAGATTCGTCGGATGCTGGAGCGAGGGGCCTCTTCTGTGGTCTCCCGAAAATTTTGCTAAACAGAATGAGGAGAAATGACGCCAGACTAACAGGTGATAAAAATATTTCGTCACGAAAGGCGCGTATTCGGAGAACAATCTTTCCGGTCTCTCCTTTTCGTCGCACAACAAGGTAGGGAAGCCTCTCTCGCGCGCGACTTTTTAAACTCGCTACTGATCCGGATCGAATGATTTTCACACTCGACTCTCGAGGTCATCAAGGTCGCAGATATAAGATATCTGAGAGTGATATCGGGAACGCATTCCGATAGCGTCGGGTGATAGAAAAATCATTATTCGAGCGGTGTATTAATTCGCCCGCGCTATTATAATGTCGAAACCGAGTGTCTCTCTTTTTGACATTTCTCGTTGATGCACACAACCTCGTCAGAAGAAGCGCGTAAAATTGATGTTGGTAGTCGTTTCGTGGAAATTACAAACCAGTCTGACATACGCTATATGCAATTGTATGTAAAATTTAAAATTTTGCAAACATATCTACCAGCTCGTTTTCCTCCTTTTTCTCGTATTTTTCAGTAATATTAACTCGATTCGTCGCGTGTTGTTATTCAACGTTTGCTTACATCCAACATTGTTAAGAAATTGTATCGTAGATTTGTTACACATGAATGACCGATCGATATATAGGAATAATAATAATAATAATAATTGCGCGCGTTTATTCTCGCGAATGACAGAAAAAATCTGCAAAAACTCCCAGTTTCAAAGGCACGATTGAAAACGATCCTTGTAATCTTCTTAATTATGCCAGTTTATGTTAGCCCGATGACAATTAATTCGCTTCGTTAAGATTTTAAAATTAGCCAAGAGCATTTTCATTTGCATTTTAAATACGTTGGTCTTCGTTATGCCACTAAACATGATGACCAAGAGTGAGTGGGAACTTTCCTCGATTCTCTTTTGAAAATTTCAAACAACTTTACATCTTTGCTGTATACATTTGCAAGTTACGCAACTTGGTTCAATAGAATCCAGAAAAAATGGAAAGAATCTAAATGAAATTTTCTTACGTAAATTGTTTACGAGATATGTAGCACATTTTTTTTTATATATGAACATGAAATTTCGCAGGAGAAAATTTGATCCTAAACTTATGTACACTATTTTTTCCCCTTGTATACAGTTTTTCGTATAATCTGTTCGAAAAAAATTACCGAATCAATTATCAATTCACGTCGAATTGATAACGTGAAATTTCACTCTCATTTCACGGTTGGAATATAATGCAACGCTCGTCGTGTCGACCTTGATTATCAATAAGGAAAATCGATACGCAGAATTAAGGAGAACGTAATATACACAATTCCCCTTCTCTCTCTCAATATAAAATTATAGAAGATATTCCGGCTGTACCCTCTTCGTCGCGTGTGTCGTCTTCTCGATCGAAAGGAATAATGCAATACTAAAAGCTGCCTTCGAGATTAGTTCGTACAGACATAAAAAAAAAAAAAAAACGATGATAAGAATTGTACAAGATTTTCCGGAACAGGACTGTGATATCGCGCACCCGACACAGGCGTTAGATGCACACAATCAAATTTACCTTGAATTTTTATATAATTCAATTACTCTAACTTATATTTCAATTATACGTCCAGTTACCAGTGAATCATTCCAGCATCGATTAAATATTCAGTACAGAGCGCTTGTATTTAGCTCGAAATACGAAGCTGCGAAGCACGAGAAAATTTCGCATCCACTATTCAAAGCAACCTTAATTAGAATCAATTTCGCATTTAATTACAGTACAATATTTTCTCAATTTAAATTTTTACCAAAAAAGAGACAAATTTCGAGTATGATGTATTTATCAAGAAATTATATGAACGCATATAGACGCGCAAGTTTGAAGTGTCGCATCGAACAATAGCAATTTTATATTAGCAGTGAATTATATATATTAAATATATATATATATATATTAATATATAATAAGAATATAATATATATTTATGTTTTATTATATATTATAACAGAATATATACAATACATAAAATATACATATCTAAATATATAAAAAGGAATATATAAAAGAATATATAAATACATAAAATATACATATCTAAATATATAAAACAGAAATATATAAAAAGAATATAATATATATTTATATAAAATATATAATGTAATGTACAATATATAAATAATATATAATATAACATATAATATAGATAATACAAAAAGAGGACGTAATTTCTGTCGCAGCGAATCTAATAATTCATCGTTCCCGCGCGTCCGCGATACGGGCCTGACAGCTGTCAGCGCGAATAATCGGAGCACTGCGCGCTCAGCGAGGGGGTGAGGAGACGGTGGGAGGCGCACATCGCGCTTCGCGCGCACAGCGGGTGGGCGCGCAGTAGCGAGAGGTGCGCGGATCGAGCAAGACGTGTCCGCGCGTCCGTCCTGGCGCGGCGATATGTGCGGGCGTGTATGCGAGAAGATCATGTGAATAAGATCCGCGGCCCGGCGGCACGCACCTTCGACGACGTCACAACATACGCGGTGTCGTGGTATCGCGCGCGACGTACAATTTTTCGAGGAGGAACTCCGTCGCGGACCAGCTGCACCTTCTGCACGCGACGAGTCGGCCCGTTCGTGCTGCGCCGTCGTTATTAACGTGTACATATATAATATTTCTCGCGTACGTACATCGGAACGGAACACACGTGTGTGCGCGAGAAGACGGACGTTCTCAAGTATTATGGCGCGAATGGTGCGTATTATTCTGGATCGAGGGTACGAATCGCTCGTCGATAGATAATAGTGCGCGCGAGAGACGGACGTCCAGCGGACGGCGATAACGGTGGACAAGTGCGCCGCGAAAGGACAAGGGAGGAGAATAGAGCGAGCGAGGGACAGTGTGTAGGTGTGTGTGGGAGTTGCGAGAGAGAGAAATTGAGGTAGAAGAGGACGCAGTGAGGGAATGGAGAACGCCATGCAGCCGCACCCCCTCCACCAGCTTCGACATGCCACAGAGCAGCAACACCGAGCAGACGGTCACCCACGAGTTGACATTCGGTAAGGTCGCTAATCTGTCATGTTCGCGATATCGCTCGAAAGGTCTTAGATAGACGCGATCTGACGTTTATCGATCTAAGCGACCAATTTTTCGTCCTTGACAGGTACAAATAATTCTCGAGGGAATTGAACTCTCGCTTGCTCTCGGCGAAATTATCGTCGGATTTTCCCTCATATTCATGTTTTCCAGACATCACTTGGCTGTGACGCGATACCTGTACGATATATGTAAAAGCATTTCCGAAAATGTGTTACGCAACTTTATCTGTTGACACGCGCCAACAATCGTATTTTTATACTTTTCGCGAGAAGAGAGAGAGAAGGAGACTGAAGTTGTTCTAGAGAGATTTTAATTATCCTACGGAATTTGGCACGAGAGAGAAAATTCCGCGTCGATTTAATTCCGCGGCGAGGTTACTTGAGAAAATCATTTAGATATATTTTCGTGAAATTGCTCATTTTAATATCGACTGCTGCGTAAATCGAGTCCTCTCTCTCTTCATATTTAGTAACCAATACATCTAAGCATAAAATTCTACAGTCATTTAATCCTGGGAGGTGATTCGTCGTAAACACGACATCGTCGTGAGATTTTTTTCTTTGTCGTATTTGAAAGAAACACGTGGAAAAATCGAAGATTCCTTAATCTATTAGCCGTATTCTAATCTCATGTTTTGCCCACTGTGACTTTATTAGACCGCTCTTTTTCTTACGTTTCTTACAAAGATATAACGTGAGAGACATGCATGTAAACACGCATGTTTTTAAATAAGAGATTCTTATTGAAGAGAAACCACGAGACGCACAAACATATGCGTTTGTCATATTTATTTACCAATGCCGGATGTTGAAAAATGTTTTTTTTTTTTTTTTTTTTTTCCGATACGATTTTTTGATAAAGCACAGCTATTTCTGCTGAAATTGAGACCCTCTCACTATTCTCAGAATTTCAATAAATATTAATTATAGAGTCCTGATTCTCCTTCTCAAATGCCTCTAGATTTTTCTTCGAAAGCTGTCTTTCAAGAATTCCCTCGACAAGAATTAGAACTCATCAATGCTGATTACAATAAAAGGATTGCAAATGAAATTTCTTGTATAGCTAACACGTAAAACTAGCGTTTATTTTAGATTGTAAAATTTATTTCAATTCTATTTAGTTATTTAATTAACTGCATTATTTAATGTATTGAAAAATTTAGGAATCTTGGAAGAAGACAGAATTTATTTCATCGAAATTTTGCAAATGGAAAGCTAAAAAGGTTGTTTTTTTGTTTTAAATTTAAAAATTTTATATTTTTTTGAATTATCAATATTTTATGAAGATTCTGGCTTTCGAAAAGCTGCACCAAAAAATAAGTTATTGAGTTTGAATAAGTATTTATTTCGATATTGCCAAATAAATCATTTATTTGAAACTAATAATATTGATTTGAATTCAAAAATATTTATTTTATATAACAAAATTCTTTCCTCAAAACAAATAAATATTTGTCTCAAATAAATGATTTATTTTACGGCATTGAAACAAATATTTATTAATTTAATAATTTTTTATGAGTGCAGATAATTAATTAAGCAATAAGATAATTATTAATTTTGTTAAGAAAGAATAATTCTTATTAGTCGAACAATTATTCTAATATATCTCAAGAGAATATTCTCTAAAGAATTTTATTTTTGTTTCTAAGAAGACTTACTTTCTAAAGAATAACGCTATATATAGGGTGGACTATAATAGAGCACTATAATAGAGAGGAGAGAACCTGGAAATGCATTTTAATTTTTAGATCTAATTTTTTTTCGTTGCTTCTAAATATTCAGCTAAAAGAGTCAGCAGAGACTATTCGAGTAAAAAATATTTAATCTTACTTCATAAATAATACAATATATTTTGTATTTACGGAATCCAAAATGTGTTGCGCATAAGTTGTTTATACACGAAGAGAATTTTTTTCTTAGAATTTACCCTGAAAATCATGGAAATTGTGAGATAAAATTTTATAAGAGTTTCTCTGATTAAATATTTATCACAATAAAAAAATTTTAATATATTATTACGGTAGATATTAATCAGAGAAACTCTTATAAAATGCTCCAAATATATTATTCCACGATTATCATGATTTTTAAGGTAAATTCTAAGAAAAAATTTTCTCTGTGTAGACTTTCAAAGTTCAAATATAATATAATACTTATAAAAAGATATTATATCGAATATTTATAATGTATTTATTAATTTTCATTAACGTTTAATTTATATCGATTTGATAAAAAAAATAAAATTGTCGGTTCCTTGTACATATTTATCATACTATTGGAAAATCGTGCAAATTTCCTTGAAATGTTGTTAAATTTTATTTTCAAATTTTACTAGACACTCTGCTTCATGCTGTTTGACATTTCATACGTTTTAAAAATTGAAAACCACATGCAGTAGATGGGTGTCTGTATAAAGTTGTCACGACGTCCTACGAATTTTAAAACAATACAGTTTCTGATAAAAATTAAAAAGAATTCCGCATTCTTTGTATTGAAAAATCGAAATTGAAAGAATGAGCTATTTTTGCGAATTTTAGCACGACACTCTAAAATGCGTTCAATATTATAATTTTTGACAAATGGTTTTAAAGCACATATAAAAATTGAAAAACACAATAGATGGTAGGAAAATTCATGTATTTAAAAAAAAAATTTTAACTGCTATATCTGTTTTAAAGGAAGAACCGTTATTTTCTAAAGAACAGAAAAACTCGACATACATTTTTTACTTTATATGACCTACTTTATATGGATTGAAGCTGCAAGAATGTTCTTTATTTCTTACGTTATTCTTAATACAATTTCAAATCGATATTTCATAATATAATAATTTTTAATAATTAATACCCACGTTCAGCACGATATTTGATGAAAATGTGTCGTGCTGATAATTTCCTGCAATTTTGACGGTGTTTCTCTAATTTTATAAGAATTCTATACTTAAAAACATTTTTTCAAAGAGTTCTGACTATTTATTATTATTTAAATATATAATTTTTATTGAAAATTATTAAAAATATGTAATTTGTATTAAATTATAATTTTTGACAATTACGGCCAACATGACATTTGATGAAAATATGTCGCGTATTAGATTTCCCGCAATTTTAACGGCAGTTCTCTATAGTTCTATAGAAACATTTTTTCAGAGAGTTTTTACCATGCTAATTTATACGTATTTATTGAAATTTCGACCTAACTGGCCAGTATAATTTAATTTAAAACACTACGTTTCGACCCTTAGGTACGGGTCCTTTTCAAGTGTCTGATGATCCGTGTAAAAAGCTGTCCTTCTGAATGAACACCATCTTTTGGTGCTAATTGATGTTTAGTATTTTTTCGAAATTCGTCGTGCGAACTTGACGCAATAAACAGTAGGAACATTTTTTGTAATAAAACTTATATATATACTAGCTTTTCGGACCGCGCTTCGCGCGGTCCTCAAAGCCAGCCTTTCTATTCGGACCGCGCTTTGCGCGGTCCTCATATAGTCTATATT
>NW_028190410.1:38401-118199 GCF_048542155.1 Nylanderia fulva | reverse complement strand
TTTTTATTGATCGCGGTCTCCGAGATCGAAATCGCTTGTTTTGATCCGCGCGAGTAATAATTGTCCAAGTACGCGAAATTATTGTTATTTTCTTTTTGTTTTTTTTGTTGTCTTCTGACTAATAAACTTTTGTTTGAGTTTGTGAATTTGAGAGCGTTCTTTTTTCCATTCGTCCGATCCCTTCCATGCGCGCTCCGAAACATCTCTTGAAAAAGGAAATATATTATTTTTGCATTAAATTGAGAAAGTGCATACTACAACAAACGCCGCGTGTAAAGAATCGTCGTACAATAAATCGGATTGGTAACATCTCAAATCCTATTCTTCGACACAAATTAACAGCAATGCAAATAAAAATTAAACGTGAAAAGTGTCAGAAGCTTAAAGCTAAGGATCGCGTCAAACATCTCATGACGCGTATGAAAGTACAAGAAGTACAAATTGCAAATATTAAAAATATATCTTTAGATAAAAAATGTGCTGAACTGAACGGTCCAGAAACTCAAAAATTGGCACTTAAAGAAATTATCGCAATAGCAAGCAAAAAGACCATCAAAGGTCGATGATGACCAAGAAGTGGATCATGTTGTGTATGCTTTGTTGTGTGCCTCGAATAAGGCACAAGGGGTCGCGCCAAATTAGAATGAGGATCCGGGGCGTTAAGGCTTGAATCGGGATGATTGAATGAATACACTTCACTTTTTCACTATTAAAGAATTTTTATTTGAACTAAACACTTGACGTTATCTTTATTTCAACAATGTTACACTTTGTAGTTACTTAACTAGTTGAGCGGAAGCAATTACGTATGACTTCGTGAATCGCGCACGCGACTGCGATAAGATGTTATAGATTGCATGCGGTTAGCAAGGTTATTCTTAATTAACGACTTGAGAGCGACTGCCGGGCGCGTCTCCTGCTCCGTTTTTATAGTATCGCTTTTTAGAAGTTTCTTGATCGGAAGGGGTGTCTGGCAACGGGCCCCCTCAATCAAGGACCTAGGTGCAAGCGAAGTAGATTCCAAGTCCTTCCGCTTTGCTTGCACATTGGGCAATTTCGGTTCCGCGTGTATCTCGCAGAGTATGCGTTTTTTACGCGGTCAGTGCCCGTCGTCAAGCAGATGTAATATGAGTAGTTATACTTTAATAGTTATATCTCTTAGGGATATAACATCCCTCCCCCGTTAAAGAAGAAAAACGAAGGTACGTAGTTTTTCGCTTAAAACTAAAGTTTACAAATGTTTTATACCCGTTTACAATATAATTACAATCGTTTCTTATTTTCTAAAAACGTGTGCTATTGCTTCTTTTCAGTATAGATCTAAGTAAATTCCAGTCATCGTCAAGTTACTCTCGGTCTTCTTTTTGTGTCTTTTTTATTTTTTATTTTCCAAATTATAATGGCAATAATAGATATTATGTTTAGAGTTATTATTAATCCGCTCGAGGTCATGGGGTAAATAAACTGTCTTTTTGTGTAAAACTTCTGTTCGTTGTTTTGTATCGTTATCTATGTCGTTTATCTTTGCTCGAATATTTTGAGATTTCTGTTTGTATGACGTTTATTTCGCGCGTTGTTTTCCCATCTATTTCATCTATAGTTATTAATGGTGTTCGTAATTCGACAATTTCGTCAGTTGTATTTATGACGCTAATTGGGCACACGTAGTTCTCCGGTTGCACGAGACATCGTCCTATATAGACACCGGGTGCAGTTTGTTCGGCTCTTACGATTCCTGCGCTATTTTTATTTGTGGCGGCTCGGATAATCGTTTTGCTGCGCGGCTGTAATCGGATCTTCTCATACGGTTGTAAATTTAACACGACGTCTCCTATGGTGAGTTCCTGTTTTTTAAAATTGCAGTTAACTCCCTGTTTCCGCAAAAAATTTATCCCGAGAATTCCTTCGTATTCCATGGGAAAATCGTCCTTGACGACGTAGATTGTGTGCTTTATTTTCCGATTTTCTATGTCAGTTGTCGCATGAGTCTTTCCTATTGTCTGCGCTTTGTGTTCCGTAATGCCAATGAGTGTTATTTTTCCTCTATGTATTAGTGCGTCGTCTTTTAGATATTCAAGTTTTATTAATGAAATAGTGGCCCCTAAATTGAATAGCATTTTAACTGTGCCATTCTGAGCTTCGCGCATCGGTAGTGTAATTAAATCCAAACCTGTGGTCTCTTGTAGTGTTGGTCGTATGTGTGATACGCGATACTCGATTGCGCGTATCGGGATCTCTTTTTCCGAGTCTCCCTCGTTGCTATCGCGTTTGTCCTCAGATTCTTTCTTTTGTGACCTATCCTTTTTCCGGTCGTCTTCCGATTCTATCTATGTTATTTTTGCGTTATGTTTTTTCGTTTTTTCCCCAGCGTTTGTTTTTGACCTATTTAAATTTCGGCATTCTTCACGGGTGTGTCCGCGTTTTTTGCAGTAATTGCAAAATTTTTCTACTGTAGTAACGCGATCTGACTTTTCCGGTTTCGGAAGCGCGTATTTACTGCTATGGCATTCTCGCCCGATGTGGCCTGGTTTTCTACATTTGTAACAAGTAATTTTTCCGATATCTCGCGATGATGACTTTATATCCCGTTGGTTATTTTTAGTTAATCGGGTCGCATTGGCGTTCCTGACCTTTTCTTCCGTTATTGCTGCGTTGATAGCATCCTTCAATGTACGATAATCCCGTGACCTAACGATGGTTTGTATTTCCTCGCGTAGTCCTGTCTGAAAGTTATGTAACGTCTGACCTGGTATCGTCTCGAGGATAACGTGTTTTTCTGTCGTGGAGCGCGCTCGTTCCTCGATCATTGATTCATAGAGCTCCATCGCAGTAGTCTCGACGCGAATTCCGAAGGCTTGTGAGTCTTTGTTTGCTTTTTGTTTAAGAGAATTAAACTCAATTTGTAAAAGAATAGTCGTATGCTTGCTTTGATAAGTTGATTCTAATTGCCTTTTTAATTCCTCGTAAGTTCGTGTGTGTGTAGTCTTGCACTTACGGCACGCTGCTGCTTATACGTCGACTGATTTATCTAGCTGACGTGTCTGTTTTCTTATATGCGCGTATATGTTACAGGTCTTATTTGATGCCTTCTGTGTTGTCCGCTTCCCGTCGATTATTATTTTCAATGTGCCTGATTATTAATACTGCTGTATTTTTCAGGTCTTTTTCCGAGTAGTTCTTGACGATCCTTCGGCGCGATCCCACCGCTGCCACCAATTTTGTTGGGTGCCTTGGGTAAGGCACAAGGGGTCGCGCCAAATTAGGATGAGAATCCGGGGCGTCAGGGCTTGAATCGGGATGATTGAATGAATGCACTTTACTTTTTCACTATTAAAGAACTTTTATTTGAACTAAACACTCGACGTTATTTTTATTTTCACAACATTACACTTTGTAGTCATCTAACTAGTTGAGCGGAAGCGATTACGTATGACTTTGTAAATCGCGCGCGCGACTGCGATAAGATGTTATAGATCGCACGCGGTTAGCGAGGTTACTCTTAATTAACGACTCGAGAGCGACTGCCGGGCGCGTCTTCTGCTCCGTTTTTATAGTATCGCTTTTTAGAAGTTTCTTGATCGGAAGGGGTGTCTGGCAACGGGCCCCTTTGGTCAAGGACCTAGGTGCAAGCGAAGTAGATTCCAAGTCCTTCCGCTTTGCTTGTACATTGGGCAATTTCGGTTCCGCGTGTATCTCGCAGCGTATGCGTTTTTACGCGGTCAGTGCTCATCGTCAAGCGGATGTAATATGAGTAGTTATACCTTAATAGTTATATCTCTTAGGGATATAACAGCTTATAAACATTTGATCGGTAGGATATTATGAATTTTTAAGGAAAAACAATATTCTACCACTTCTATGCACAAGAACAATACGTAGTTATTTCTCGTTAATTAATACAAAATGTGGTTTTGATGAACAATTTGCGGAACTATTCGAAAAACAGTTAACCTTGAAAACTCCACTGCAACGTCACGAGGTTTTTTTACTAGACGAAATAAACCTTAGAAAATCTATTGCAGTTAGTACAAAAAATTTAACTTACGTGGGTTTAACAAATTTTGACGATGACGGACCACAATCTACACAAATAAACAAACAGGCAACACACGGTCTTGTACTAATGTAGCTGCTTGCTGATATATATACACAACCAATTGCAATCTTTGCTTTCAAAAATCCAGTAAAAGGAGAAGAGCTTGCGAAAATTGTTATTAAAGCTATTTTTTATTTGGAACAATGTGGAGCGATAATCCATGGAGTTATTATCGACGGTGCTACCACAAATACGAAAATGTGGTCAATTTTGGGTGTCACAGGAACGATTAAAAATACAACAACCTGGTTCACTCATCTCTTGGATAATGAGCGAAAAGTATTTGTCTTTTCTAATATCTGTCACGTCATCAAAAACGTCCGAAATAGATTGTACAACAAAAAGAAATTGCAAGTGAGTTATGAGATAAAAATCTGTAGTTTTTAAATGTTTACTAACAATAATTATAAATTAATAATTAGATATTAATTATACATTTAAAAAATTTAATATTTTTAATATTTGAAAAAAATATTGTATCTATAAAATAAAATATAAATATTAACAGTAATAAAATATAAATATAATAAAAATAATACAAAAAAAATCGAACTGCATATATTAATATTGTAATAAAATATAATAAATTTAATAAAAGTAATAAAATAAAAAAAATATTGACATTGTTCCCTAGTTGAAATCTACGTATAACTACGTTGATTGGAAGTATTTCGATACGTTGTATAATCTTGATAAGAATCACCCAGGAAACGCACAAGTGTGTCCTAAAATAACAAACAGACATGTTGTGTTAGACAATACATCGAAAATAAGAGTAAGACTAGCGACTACCTAATACTCAGGTACGTTTGCATGCAAGTAACGAAACATAGAGCGTTCACTATTTGTGTATTTTTTAATTTTATGAATTCATAAATGTCTTATAGTGTTATAGATCTTTAGCAATTCCGTTGATGATGGACTTGCATTTTATTTGTCACCGGATGCAAAGAACTTCGCAGATGTGAAGAAACAATATCATTTTGCAAACGCTTTAATGATATGTTTGACGCGATGAATCAAAAGTCACCAAATCAAGGACTCACACCAGATTCGAATGATTTTAAGGTACAAAAATAACGCGAGATACATAATTACAAATAAAATAGAAGAAGATATTTAGCTTTTTATCATTATTTAATTTTTGATAGTTTCTAGAAGATTCACTGCAATGGTTGAATAATTGGCAAACAGCAGTAAAAGAACGAGATATTACAGCAGGAGAATTTCTTACTGTCGAAACATCACGAGGCCTAAGAATATCTCTTCAATTGACAATGAATCTGTGTCGTTATTTGATTGACAAATTTGATTTTAAATACTTGCTGACTGGAAAATTCAATCAGGATAACTTGGAAATAATTTGATGTATTTGTCTTATTTAATGATTTATTTGATCTACAATACGCCATTTTACTTGTCTGTTTTAGAAATTCTTCGGCACTATACGTCAATGCGCGGGATGCAACGATCATCCAAAAAAAAACTGTCCTATGTTTTTACAATTATATAAACTGCTATCAGTATATAGTGTGATCAAGCCACCGAAATACGATTGCACGACAATTGCACGATTTCATCAGATACAAAGCCGGCGACCCTGATCTTCATAAGTGACATTAAAGCTATTTACGGCGACAAACGCGAGAGCAAAAGTACGGAATATCTGCAAAAAATTCAACAAAAATTAGATAAAATATTGCAATACGACGATTGGGAGGCGGACGATATCATTGAACTTCCTTCTAAACATGATTACACCCTTTCTCCTATTCTTGATTGTATTATCTACTACGTAACAGGTTTTGTCTTTTTAATTACGTTTCTCCACGTGATTTATCTATGGTTTCTTATCATTTTACTTATTCGGTTTGCTATATGTTGACATAGCATTTATGTTCTTTTTTTAGAGAGGCAGAAAATTTCCATTCAAAAACTCGAAACTTATTACAATATAAAAGTAATACAATAAAACAATATATTAAGGACTTAACGAAACTCTATTATATTGATGAAATGTATTTATTATGTTTATCTAATAATAAAAATATTTCATCAACATAATAGAGTCTCGTTAAGGCTTTTATATATATTGTTTTATTACTTTTTATTTATAAAATGAACTTAAATTTATCATTATAATTATTTTCAGGTTATCTATGCAAACAGATTCTTAAAAAATATAAATCATGCGCAGTGTGTGAAAATGCCGTGAAATTCAAGTCCAGCTGCGAATCTTCGGAATCGCAATTGGTTCAAATAAAATCACGCGGTGTGGTCTTATTCACGTAAATCTTCATTTCTTTAATCTCATTCGTCATGTAGAAGCGTCGTTTGCAAAATATTGCACTCGCATTGATGTTTTTGATGTAACTCTCGATGAAGTACTTGATACTTATTTCTTTACATTTGCTTGTCAAAAACACGCAAGTCAAATCCTATCCTATGCAATACTTTATTATCTGAGATTAAGAATGAGGCAATACGCCTATCAAGAAAATTTGAAATAAAACAAGAAATTTGTTGTTCAAAAAAAATTATCTAAATTGACAAATGAATAAACTTTTAAAAATAACATTTGTTTAGAAAATTGATTATATTATTTGTTTCCTATTTTCTAAGCACAACGGTTATTAGAAACAACAGGAAATTTGTAACAAATTGGTAAGTAGAAATAGTATGGGGGTTCTAACTCGGGAGCAATGAGGGGGGTGCGGGGCGGGGGGGTTTTCGGGGGCGAGGGGGTATGAAGTCACGCGGGCGGGGGGTCTTATCAGCAGATAAGCTTATCTTATCAGCTCAGGTTACCTGATAAGGAGCTCATGTTACCTTATATGTTTATAAACAAAAGATAAACATTCCAGCAATATCTATTACAAAAGGGCTGCCGCTGCCGACAATCAGGAGGAGGGGGGGGGGTTGCGTTTCTTCTTCTCATACGTTATCTGTATATTTCTAAGAAATATAATCAAATTTTAAGAAGGGCCACCGCTTGGCATACGCCGACAATCAAGGGGGTTGCGTTTCTTCCCCATACGTTATCTGTATATTTCTAAGAAATATAATTAAATTCTAAGAAGGGCTGCTGCTTGGATCCGAGCGCCGACAATCAGTTCTCTGAAAATCTAAGATAATTAAATTCTAAGAAGGGCTGCCGCTAAATCCAGGCTGAGTGCCGACAATCAAGGGGGTTGATACATGATCTATACGTTATCTGTATATTTCTAAGAAATATCAGCGGGTAAAGTTTCAGGGCAAACAAGTTGTTGCCTGCAACCTCGCCGCTTGCGACCTCGCTGCCTGCAACCTCGCCGCTTGCGGCCTCGCTGCCTGCGACATGTTTTTGCATGGGATTGTATATCATCCTCGCGGTACCTCCCCAATAAGCGGCGGTTCTTTATTGTTTATCTTAGGAAGAAATACCAGCGCCGATAACCAGCGGCTGCAGGAATTTATAAACAAAACAAGCGCCGAAAATTTACGTCATCTAAATTTTTCTCGTTCGTACGTTGACGAACAAAGGGTTGATCGGGATATATAATGAGGACCGATGCCGCTGCCGAGCCATAGTACTACTGGCGAGCGCACGCTTTCATCAAGGAAAAATAGCTGTGAGAAAAAAGTTTAGTGTGCAATTAAAGTAGTTATTTCTGTGCAGTACAAGTGAATTTTTTACAAAAATGGAGAACGCAGAACATATTGAGCGCGACCTGTTGGAGCGTTCCCGCCAAGTCGCCACCTTGGGCGAATATTTCGGATGGCTGCAAGAGTGCGAACGGTTTATCGAAGAGCTGGAAGAACGCAGCCGTGCCAAGCGTCCGCGTCTCTCGATTGGACATAGGCAATCTCTCGTGGCTAGAATAGCGCAACTCGAGGGTGCGAAGGTGCGTCTGCAGAGACAGTATGTCGGCGAATCCATGCTTGGATTCAGTGGTGGATCCATGCCTAGTGGCAGCGGCGATGGATTTAGTGGCGGCGGCAATAACGCGCAAAGACTCGTTTGGCGCGAAATCGATACGGCGTTCGATAACCGTATACTGACCGGTGCGGTAATTAACGCAGACTACATCGAACCGCGTCAGTTTTTGGAAAATGCAGCAAACATTGTAGTCAAAAACGTGGAGAATGTGCTGCAGAGACACATCAGTGTAAAAGTGAACACCGTTTTCAACGGCGAATTTGTGTCTGGTGACAAGCGTGCCAATAAAAGTATCAACACGAGAAACTTTGAACTCTTTCGCACGTCCGATGTACGCGAGTGGTACGAGCGCCGCGTAATCGAGCCCACGCTAGCATCGCTAGAAAAGTTCCAGGAACGCGATAGCGGCTGGGCATTGTTGCGGATAATAGATTTGACAGTAAATATCAACAAGTATAATCCTATGCGCGCTGGATGCCATGTCAAATTACCGCGAACAATTATGGTAAAAAGAGCGGTTCTTAATGTGCTATCAGCGGACAATGCGTGTTTCGCATGGTCAGTGGTGGCCGCTCTGTACCCCGCTGAAAGACATATGGAACGAGAATCCTCCTATCCGCATTACACCACAGTGCTGAATCTCCAAAACATTGAGTTTCCAGTGACTGTGAATCAAATTAAAAAATTCGAACTTGCAAACGACATCTCCGTAAACGTGTACATCATCGACAACGAGAACATCGTCCCGCTACGTCTTTCGGAAAAAAAGAAAGACAGACACGTCAATCTGCTGTACGTGGAAGACGAAAACAGCGTCGGGCATTTTGTTTTGATAAAAAATCTGTCTCGCCTCGTGAGCTCACAACTGAGCAAACACAAATGTAGAAAATTTATCTGCGATCGGTAAGTATATATATATATATATATATTTATTACACGTAAATTATATTAAAAATAATTTTAAATAAATTTTTTTATTTTTACAGATGCCTACATTATTTCTATTCTGAGGATCAGTTGCAGGCGCATACGGAAGATTGCGGAAAACTAAACGACTGCGCTATTCGGTTGCCGAGCGACAAGGACAAGTGGCTCAGCTTCGACAACTACACGAGGAAGGAGCGGCTGCCGTTTGTGGTGTACGCCGACCTCGAGTGTGTTTTGACAAAGACCGAAGATGTCAAAAATTATCAACACCATCAAGTATTCAGCATCGCGTATTACGTACAGTGTTCGTATGACAGTTCGTTGTCCACATACAATTCCCGCCGTAGTGTCGATTGCGTCGCGTGGTTCGCCGAACAGCTTAAAAATTTAGCAATCCGCGTAAAAAATATTTTAACGACCAATGTCCCCATGATTTTGCCAAGATGAGGAACTATCTCAAATTGAGATTTTATAAGTTCCTCTTCCTTCCTAACAAAGGAAGGATTTTATAAGTTCCTCTTCCCTCCTAAATTTCCTAAAATTAATATAGACGAGAAAAATATATCGGTCCGAAAAAGTCGGCTGAATCGGGAATCGAACTCGAGACCTTCCGCTTGCCAAGCGACTGCTCTTCCAGCTGAGCTATTCAGACACCTTAATAAACCGCTATATCTCTCTCGTTCCAATGTAAACTAATGAAAATACACGTATTACAGCCAGCGTGTGTAACAAACGAATGATATGGCTAAATCGCTCTTATTGTAAATAACAAAGATAGAGAATCTATTGCTGTAAGAGCCAATATATAATGCTTAGCAAATTTGCCAAGATATAAAATCTCGATTTGAGATAGTTTCTCATCAGAGTAGTTTTTGTTGAACTAAGTCATTTCTATCGTTTGTGTTTAAGAATTGTGCAAATTTTGGAACAGCAATATTTCGAATAGTTGTAAGTACAACAAAAACTACTGTGTGCATACAAAGATTCCATAAAATTTTGCAAAGATAATTCGAATATTATATTCACGCGTGCGGATAAAGGTAATGCCACTGTTGTAATGGAAAAATCATATTACTCTAATAAAATGGAGAACTTATTAAAAAATGCTAACACATACACTATCATTACTAAAAATCCGTGTAAGAAAATAGAAAATAAATTGAACAATTTATTGAAGAAATGGCTGAAAAAGAGTATATTTTTAAAAATAAATTTTATAAATTACGCTCTTGCGATTCTCTTCTACCAAAAGCGTACGGATTACTTAAAATCCATAAAGTAAACTATCCATTTAGAATCATAGTTTCTTCGGTAGACACGGCTTTATACTCGTTAGCTTCTTTTTTGCAAAATATTCTACGAACTAGCCTCCCTAAAGCTAAAAGTTATATTAATAACTGTTTTGATTTGTACAGCATGTTATCTGGAAAAAAGATTGATGATAACGATACAATGTTTTTTTTAGATGTCGTTTCTTTATTTACGAATGTACCTCTAGATCTTGCGGTCAACACTATTAATGATAAATGGGAACATATTGAAAAAAATACTAGAATACCAAAAAGTGAGTTTATACTAGGTATAAAATTCATTTTGACATACACTTATTTTACATTTAATGACACAATTTATAAACAGACTTTTGGGACCCCGATGGGGTCTCCATTATCACCAATCATAGCTGATTTGGTCATGCAGAATCTGGAGGACACGGTATTTAAGTCGTTAAATTTAAAATGCACGTTTTATTTCTGTTACGTAGACGATACAATACTGACCACTTCTACGACCAATATGAGTCGAATAGTTAGTAGCTTTAATAATTATCATGACAGACTAAAATTTACAATAGAACAGAAGGTTAACCGCAGCTTGAATTTCTTAGATTTATCAATAAAAATTATGAACAATACAATATATATAGATTGGTACCAAAAAGAAACCTTCTCAGGAAGAACTCTATCATTTTTTTCTAATCATCCACAATGTCACTGTTCACGAACGCGCTGCGAGAGAGAGGATCGCGCAACACAAAGGATGAGTCACCTTTTTTGTATTAAAGAGTTTAATTTCAACAAACACTTAATGACAGAATACATTTTAACAACTTATGACAAATGTTAATTATTTCACAGAAGAGAACGTAATCAAAATCAAAGTGTGGAATAAGCGGCGGTCGTCAACGAAATTTTAGCGGTTTGCGTTATGCGGTTCACGGCGGAAAAGCGATAAGGCTGGTAAGCCGGATGTGAGCTCCTCTTTTATAATGTTTAGGATGGAGCCCACCTTCGCGTAAAGCGCCAATAGTTTTGCGTATTTCAAACATTGCGCGAGGTGACCTGAGCGCATTACGCGTAATTGGCCGCTGTCAAAATTAACGGAACGACGGCTGGAAAAAAGCATGCGCGAGCGAGCGATCGCGATAATTATTGGTGAAACGAGGCGCCCGTGATAAGCCGCGCATGCTCATTGAAAAATAATTATTCGGCGGAACGGTTGTGATACCGTTAATTGTTGATATTTTGAGAGGTTTTTTTTTCGAAACAGATTGATTTATGTCGCGGTGTTTTCTTCTCAAAAAACATATAAAAACGATTTGCTGAAAATATCGATTGGTCTAGAATATTCTAAAGTATTCTATTCGAGTATAATATTTTATTATGCGGAGAATGTTTTCTTATGCGTTTTGAACAGTCACAAAATTGGAATAATTTATAACTTATTAGATAGATGTTTGATATCGCACCCACAATTTTTTAATAAAAACTTAGAGATAGTTATTAACTTACTTATAAGCAACGGTTACCCCCTGGATCTTATTTTTAACAAAATCAATCATCGAATAGGATACCTCATTGCTAAAAAAAGCATTACGGAAAGACAAACAAACATAGAAAGAACAGAAAATACAATAAAAAAATTAAAAACAAAAAAACTATTTGTTATTCCATATATAAATAGGATCTCTGAAATGATTGTCTCCTCTATAAAGAATACAGAATTTTTAGTAGGATATAGATGCCTTAATAAACTTGATAAAATTATTAAAACACAAAAAGATAAAATTAAACATCCTTGCAATTCCAATGTAGTTTACAAGATTAATTGCAATAATTTTAATGCATCTTATGTGAGCCAAACGAAGAGACAATTACAGACGAGATTGAATGAACACAAAAATAATATCAAGTTGGATTCGATGAGACACTCGGTAATTTCTGAACACATTAAAAAAGAACACCATACATTCAATTGGATAATGAATTAATTATGGACAAGGAAATTAATTATCATAAAAGACTCATTTCAGAGATGTTACACATTAAAGAACAAAAAAATGGATTAAATTTAAATAAAGACACTGAGCTTCTTAGCGAGTCCTATTATGATATTTTAGACAAATTAGCAAAATAAAAACAATAATAACCCATATAGGACATCAACAGTTTAAGCTCATCTTTTCGATATTATTATATATAAACACACATAATTTGCGATTAAATATAGTTCAAAATGAGGTGTCTTGTTAGACTGTTGGTTTTATCTATTTATAATAATTTAAAAAAAAAAAAATTTTTTTAAAATAGTGTTAAAACTATGAGAAGAGGCGACACAAAGTAAGCATAATAAATTTATATAAGGCCTTTATCTATTAGTAGATATGCGTTAATCATTATTTATTGGTTAATCACAACGCCTATGGATATTAAGAATTTCTCGCTTAAAAACGAAGAAATAATTTACGAGATCCAACATCATAAGATCACATTACAGCGAATACTTTTATAAATTAAATATGACAAATTATAACACGCATAAATTTCTAATAAATTCTCGACTCGAATTAACGGACTATTAGTAAGTTTAAGAATAGTATGATCTATTTTTTTGTAAGAATTATAAATTATGTAACACTGTTATACTAAGGAAGACCGCGTGCGGTTGAAACGTTTATGGAAGGTTTTTTTGTAATTTTAATATATTATTTATGAAATAAATTTTAATTGATAGAACATCTTAAATATTGCTCGATAAGTTGGCCTTTTTTTTAATACTTAAGTATAATAAATATATACTTACCGATCGCATATATATCTTCTACATTTCTGTTTGCTCAGTTGCGAGCTCACGAGGTGAGACAGATTCTTTATGCACGCGAAATGTCCGACGCTGTTTTTGTCCTTTACGTACAGCAGATTGACGTGTCTGTCTTTCTTTTTTTCCGAAAGACGTAGCGGGACGATGTTCTCATTCTCGATAATGTACACGTTTACGGAGATGTCGTTTGCCAGTTCAAATTTTTTAATTAATTCACAGTCACTGGAAACTCAATGTTTTGGAGATTCAGCACTGTGGTGTAATGCGGATAGGAGGATACTCATTCCACATGTTTTTCAGCGGGGTACAGAGCGGCTACCACTGACCATGCGAAACACGCATTGTCCGCTGATAGCACATTAACCACCGCTCTTTTTGCCATAATTTTTCGCGGTAATTTGACATGACATCCCGCGCGCATAGGATTATACTTATTTACATTCACTGTCCAATCGATTATCCGCGACAATGCCCAGCCGCTATCGCGTTCCTGGAACTCTTCTAGCAAAGCTAGCGTGGGCTCAATAACGCGGCGCTCGTACCACTTGCGTACATTAGTTGTGCGAAAGAGTTCACAGTTTCTAGTGTTGATACTTTTATTGGCGCGCTTGTCACCGGACACAAATTCGCCGTTAAAAACAGTGTTCACTTTTACACTGGCGTGTCTCTGCAGCACATTCTCCACGTTCTCGACTACAATGTCTTTGGCATTTTCCAAAAATTGACGCAGGTTCGATATAGTCTGCGTTAATTACCGCACCGGTCAGTATACGGCCATCGAATGCCGTATCGATTTCGCGCCAAACAAGTCTTTGCGCGTTATTGCCGCCGCCACTGTATTCAGGCATAGATCCACCGACATACCGTCTCTGCAAGCAATTCTTTACACTTTCGAGTCGCGCTATTCTAGCCACCAGGGATTGTCTATGTCCAATCGAAAGACGCGGACGCTTGACACGGCTGCGTTCTTCCAGCTCTTCGATAAACTCTTCGCACTCTTTTAGCCATCCGAAATATTCACCCAAGGTGGCGACTTGGCGGGAACGCTCCAACAGATCGCGCTCAACATTCTCCGCGTTCTCCATTTTTGTAAAAAAAAAATTTACTTGTACTAGACAGATATAACTACTTTGATTACTGTTGGAAACGAAATAATCCCGATTCGAACTTGGCGCGAAGCGCCCGATCAGAAAGGAGAAAGCGCTCGCGATTTTCGAGGACCGAGAGCGCGCGTGTTATCCGGCAACGCGGAAGCGGCGATCGTACGTGCGAGTCAGTCTCGTGGCAATGGTCCTGGCGAACGTTTCGGAAAGAAAAGATAGTCTCAGCGGAAGTGTTGGTCAAACCGAGAAGAGAGCGCAGAAACGCTGTACACTGCTAGCTGAATACATATATTTGTTTGTTCACTGAAACAAGAGTTTTTCGTGATTTCCTCCACGCAACCTCGCCCTAAGATAAAAATCCTTCAATTACACACTAAACTTTTTTCTTACAGTTATTTTTCCTTGAGGAAAGCATGCGCTCTCGTGGTCACCGTACTTTGATTTGACCCGGCAGCATCAGGGTCCTCATTATATATCCCGTTCAACTCTTTGTTCGTCAACGTACGAACGATTGTTTAACTTCCCCGGTATGCGTATCTCCCTGGTAATAATTCATAGGAATTTTTTCTAGGAAAAATTTAGATAACGTAGTAATTGATATCTGATTATAAAGCTAATTTTCGGCTCTCGCCAAAGGAACGGTATAAAATTTCGCAGCTTTTATTTAATTCCCCGATTGATTTCTCCCTGTGGATAGTTCTCAGAAATAGATAACGTAGATTATAAAGCAGCCGCAGATTTTCGGCGCTTATTTTATTTATAAATTCCTGCAGCCGCTGGTTATCGGCGCTGGTATTTCTTCTTAAAATAAACAATGAAGAACCGCCGCTTATGGGTGGGGGGGTGGTACCACGAGAGCGAAATGCAATCCCCCGCAAAAACATGTCTCAACGCGTTTGCCGCAGATAATTCATATATGATTGTAATAGATATTGTTATATTAGATATTTGTTTATCTTATCTTGTTTATGTAATAAATATCTTACAAAGATGCCGCTTATCTTATCTTGTAATATTGGGTCTGTGCATAAGTTCGTAGCGAAATTCCGTGAGATGTCGTTTTTTCCACTCGCACATGTTTCAAACGTAAGATGTCGTACATTAAATGAAAGCTGCAATTTGTGCTGACATTTTACGAAAGTTCATTGAGTGTTTATTGATTTCCGTGACGTGTATAAAGTTTAATTATATTTTGAACATGGAAGGAAAAAACGTATATTTTCGGTGCATTTCGCTTTTTTATTTCCGGCAAAACTTTCCGGCAAAGAGAAAAGGCAAAAACGCGTCGCAAACTCACAAAAAGATATGCGCCGTGTACGGAGAGAATGCCGTAAGTGAAAGTGTGTGTCGGAAGTGGTTCCAAAAATTTCGTTGCGGAGATTTTGATCTCCAAGATGCTCCTCGCTCTGGTCGACCAGTCACTACTGATCTCGATCAAATCAAGGCTTTAATCGACTCCGACCGACATTTGACGACTACGGAGATCGGACGTAACCTAAACATTGATCATTCAACTGTTTCAATCCATTTACGGAAGCTTGGGATGGTAAAAAAGCTTGATGTTTGGGTGCCGCACGAACTGAGCGAAAAGAATTTAATCGACCGAATGTCAGCTTGCGATTTGCTGCTCAAACGCCATCAAAACAAACCATTTTTAAAGCGGATGATCACTGGCGATGAAAAATGGATCGTCTACAACAATGTCAGTCGAAAAAGATCATGGTCGAAGCCCGGGGAGGCTGCTCAGACGGTCGCAAAAGCTGGGTTACACCCAAAGAAGGTCATGCTCAGCATCTGGTGGGATTGAAAAGGCATAGTCTATTATGAGCTGCTGCCACCCAACCAAACGATTGATTCGACCAAGTATTGCTCACAACTGGACAAATTAAAGCGAGCAATCGATCAAGAGCGACCCGAATTGGTGAACAGAAAGGGCGTTGTGTTCCACCACGACAACGCGAGACCACACGTTTCTTTGCTGACCCGACAAAAGTTATTGCAGCTTGGGTGGGATGTTTTGGTGCACCCACCATATAGTCCGGACCTTGCACCTTCCGACTGTCACTTATTCCGATCACTACAGAACAGTTTAAATAATAAATCCTTGAGTTCCCTGGACGTTCTCAAAAATCACTTGGAAGACTTCTTTGCAGAAAAATCTCAAGACTTCTACAAACGAGGGATAATGAAGCTTGTGGATAGATGGCAGAAAGTCATCGAACAGAATGGGACATATATAGTTGATTAAGATCGCTTTTTAAGGTAAAAATTTTGCGTTTGAAATTTATTCGATTTTCGCTACGGACTTATGCACAGACCCAATAGATATCGCTGAAATAGATATATGTTTATCTTTTGTTTATAAACATATCAGGTAACATGATCCGATAATCGCCCCTTATTTGGTAACCTGAGCTGATAAGATAAGCTTATCTGCTGATAAGACCTCCCGCCCGCGTGACGTCATATCCCCTCGCCCCCGAAAACCCCCTCCGCCCCGCACCCCCTTCAAAGGACCTGAGTTAGAACCCGTGTTGTATTCTTACTCACATATCTATAATATACAGGTACATCAACGTTTAATAAACTCAAACATTGTGTCTCTAGGTCGTACATTACAATGTCCGCCAAAATTGGTGATAACAGGGAACCCATAGAACTACCAAAAATTTGCTCATAGAATTGTCCGTTAAAGCTAAAACTGGTCGAATCCAAGATCATTTCAATTGCGTATATAAACTGAGATAAATTAAATTTCGTGTTTTTCTCTATGTCGCTTCAGCGTTTCTTGATGCCGTCTATAACTAGTTCCTTGGGAATATTTGTAAATAAGGAATTAACATACAAAGAAATCATTACATCGTCATCATTAATAGGCATATCTTTAATGTTTTTTGCAAAAGACCACCCATCTTTAATATGGGAATTCGGTTTATATGGGAAACCTGGTCCGGAAGATATAACATATAAACTTTTACTTCAATCATCCGTTAAAATACAAAATCAACACTATTTACAATCTTATAGATCATGCCATTTTACTATCAGATGATAAATTTTATAATAAAAATATTAATATAGTACAGCAGACTTTAATGAACAATTGCTTTCCAACACATATTATTAAACGACATATAAGTAAAAGAATTAATTTTTTAAAAAATAATAATAGTAATAATGTTACAAATGAGACTTATGAAGTGCAAGAAAACAAGTCTCCTTATATTTCATTGCCGTATGTCAAAAATGTGAGTGAGAATATCGGTCGTTCATTGAAAAATGCTGGCTTTAGTGTAATCTATAAAACAGCCAAAAAATTGGACATATTAATAAAACGAGGCAAAGATAGATTACCTAACGACGGTAGAACTAATGTTGTGTATAAAATTGACTGTAAAAATTGTGATTCCTCATATATCGGTCAAACAAAAAGACATTTGCGTACTCGTATGAAAAAACATTCTAACAATATAAAATTACATGTAACAAATCATTCGGTCGTAAGCAAACATAGACAAGATTTGGAACATGAAATTGATTGGGTATCACCCGTTATATTACATAATGAACAACATGTTAGAAAGAGAGAAATCGCAGAGATGTTTTTTATCAAAAAAGTTAATAATACAGTTAACCTACATAAAGACACAGAGAATTTAAACAACATCTATGACAAAATTATAAAGGTCGTATAAAAATTTTATATACTCAGTTTTTTGACGATCCATCATAACGATAAGATGCGGTTACTTTCTTTCAAAAGTTCTTTCAAAAGTTATTTCAAATGTTTTTAAAGAATTCCGATAATCATATTGGTTAATAATCATGACAACAGTGTCAACTAACTGCGCTTTTATCAAGGAAGTATGTAAAAAATTATTAATTCTTGCGTTTAACATCAAAAATGTTTATTAATTTTAATTAATTGTACCATTCTAGTTTTTCACTTGAAAAGGACCAAAAACAGATGGTCAAAACGTTGTGGAAATAAAATAAAAATTTCTTGGCTAGTTTGGGCCAAATTAAATATATCGTTTCTATTAAAAAATATAGGTTTACAAAACGACCGACTTTGAATATACAAAGTAATATAAAACTTGTAAAATATATATGTATTATTTTTATAATAAAATTTCTAAAGTTGATTCTAATGTAAGATTTTGGAGATATAGTTTTTGACGCGGACTTAACATCTTTTTTTATCTTTTTTAAAATGAAATTTTTTGTACATATAAAAAACATTTATGAGTTCTTTATAAAAAATTCCGAAGAAAACCAAAAAAAGCTTGTTACATAAGATTCACTCTAAAACGATTTTTAATAATTATAAAGTGATAAAGTCAAATTGTATTTGCAATATGACAAGTAATTAACAAACTATCAATACGTTACCTTAAAGAAAATTGATAATCCTAACTCTTTGATTACTGTGGAATGTGAATGTCCAAAGCTCTTAGGTTATATTTCAGTCAATTAACAATCAAAGAGCTTTATCACAATAAGCGTAGACCTATAATATTTAATTACACGCTATGGTTAATAAGTCCACCAATATCAAAACACGATAAAATGTTTTATTTTGTTTATTAAATTTAATTAATTTATTATTAAGAAATAGAATTGTAATATGTTCAAGTATTCTACAAAGTAAATGATATTTTGCAAAAATAATAAAATTTTAATAACTTTAATTGTATATATTTGTTACACGTAACGTTTTCACCAACAGATTTAGAATATAATCATGTTAAATCATTATATTCCTTATTAATTTGATTGCATAGAAAATATTTAATTATCACGCACATGATTTTATATAATAAACAATTATCTCATCAATATGAATATGTGCAGATATAATATAATAAATATAAATATGTGAATATATTATTCTGTTTGCAATTTTTAATTATTAAATTATATTATTTCCAAATTATATGCATAATAGATATGCAACAAAACTATTATTATTAACAATATATATTTGCAATCCAGATATTATATGAAACTATTCACACACAAGAAAAATAATATTTTAAAAAGTTCATGCTGGTGTACGATTACATTTTTGTTTAATTGGCAAACAAATATTTAATAAAATTTATTAATTTAAAAAAAGGAAAAAGAAAAATGAATCTTTTTAATATAAAAAAAATATAAATATATAAATAAATACATAATAACAAAATATATACATTCTAAGCATTTAAATAATAATACAATTTTAAAACAAGACCATTTATATAAATATTTATATACAACGTATTCTAATTATGTTATTCAATATTTTTCAATATTTCTCTCTAA
The DNA here is from genome assembly GCF_048542155.1 of Nylanderia fulva. Lineage (NCBI taxonomy): Eukaryota > Metazoa > Arthropoda > Insecta > Hymenoptera > Formicidae > Nylanderia > Nylanderia fulva. The sequence goes on along the minus strand of NW_028190410.1, from coordinate 98,749 downwards.
TAATTTATTTATAATAAATAAACACAATTTGAATGTAATATGTAAAAACATTGTGAAATGGTTACCTAGTTGAATGCAGAAATGTTCTCCAGAAAAAAACTGTATGGTTACACTTCGTTGTATTACCAAACTTCCTGCAATATTTACATTTGATTAATAATTTTGGATTATAATATATATTGTATATATGTACAACACATTTTATTATAACATATTATACATTTATTATTTTAGAACAAATAAAAAATTCGAGAAATATATATTAACATTAAATATAATTAAATTAAATATAATAAAATGTATAATGAATTGAAAATGTTCTGAATAAAAATATGGTTTAAAAAACGTAAATTATTTATTATTTATATTGTAACTATTACGTACAATAACTTTGCTAGAACCAAGGAAAAGGTATATATTATTTAAATTCAGTCATTTTAATATCATCAATCAAACATCTTCGATTAAAATTTAAATTGTATTAATTGTTACACATTGTTAATTAATGGAAATAGAGAAATTATATCGATTTTCTTAAGTCAATCATTAATGGAAGAGATTCGCATTAAATTTGCTATATTTAATCGTCAATTAAATATTTTTTAATTGTTTCTGCTCAAATCAATTGTCAATTGAATTGTCTTCGATTGAATCTGTTTTTTTCAATCGTCAATTAAAGTACTTCTAATTAAAATTAACTCATATTAATCGTTAATTAAAAAACTTTTAATTAAATTAGCTTGTATTAATTTTTAATCGATCGTTCTCCGATTAATTTCGTTTATATCAATTGTCAATTAAATAATCTTTAATTGACTTCGATCATATTAATTGTTAATTAAACGATCTTCGATTAATCGAGCTTATATCAATCGTCATTGTAACGAAATCTAATTAATCTTTCTAAAATTAATCGTGAATTAAAAAAATTTTAATTACATTTGATTACATCTGTTGTAATTAAATGTCATAATTAATTTAAAAAGTAATTAATTAATGAGCATCTTTGCTGGGTATATTGATTAAATTTAATTAAATTAAAATATAACTAACCTCTACAATAGTCGGCGGCGACGTGGTCGGCTTCATTCATCGGTATCTGAAATGTATAAAGAATATTAGTTTTATAATAGTTTTTTATAATAAAAAATAATAGTATTTTATAATGAAAAATAAAATACTTACATCTTCTGCCATTTCGGTGTTTGAGTACATCTGGAATTATAATAAAATGAAATATATTTAACAGATTAAAAAGAAGAAACTATTATATATATATATATAAAATATGTGGAATTGTATGAGCGCACGTGATCGCGGCCGGGCGCAAGGATATGGAGTGTTGAAATTTACTTGGTTGGGCGTTAAAAGTTCCATGTGACTGTTAAATGCTCGTGATTTGATTGAGCCGGAAATTCTAAAGATCTCCTTAATTAATTACACACGTACGGATTTTAACACTTGTTCGAATCGCGTCCCCTTGCGCTCAACCGTATAATAGACAAAATAAGATCTGGATATTTCGAACACCTGATGTAACGAGTTGATGCGCGTAAACAAGTTTTTATGCGCGAACGACAAGAGTAACATTAAAGTACGTCCGAAATATATTTATTGCAAAACTATATGTAAAATCATAATTATAATCACGGAACCAATAAATAAGATGCGAATATCTCAAAAATTCACGAAAAGATCCCGAAAAGTTCATAAAAATGACAATGTTCCGTCGCTTAATGCTAGTCGTTCTCGCGAAATAAATTATTAATAATAAACGAACTTAATTGCTGACTACTAATTAACTGATTCTACATTTCATTAAAGACGATGATGATGTTAGAACGATAGTTTACAGAATCTTATATGTATATGACTTACCGAAGTTAGTTGCTGAGATGTTAGTCTTCTCACGACCACAAACTGATTAGACCGCAGGCTGCGCGACAGGGGTGCGTAATTGTGCGGCTTGTATTTAGAATGATATGCTCGATGCCACGCGTTTCACACGTGTTGTTCTTGGCCGCGTGTTCATATCATCGATGTTTTCGACAATTTTCGGTGCAACAAAATAATCGCTGCTTTAATCAGGTAATGATTTTATATTGTACGTATCAAAATATTTATTATAAATAAATTTGTGAATATGTTGATGAAGTTAATGTGTAAAGTTATAAGATAATTAATTCTTTATATATTTGGATTATAATTAAATATTAATTTTATAATAGTACAGACACACACACACACATACACACACACACTCACGCGCGCGCTTATGTCCGTGTGTTGATACGTATATCTATATTCTTTAATTAATATTTAAATTTATATTGTACATATGCAGAATATATATACAGAATATCACAGAATTAGTAGTAAACCTATTGTGCTTGCGCGAACGCTTGAAGGAGAGCGCTTAATTGAAGGCCGAAAGAAATCATTCACCTTTTAATAATTAACACAGAATTTACTTTCACAATTTAAACGATACAGTGATTTTACAAAATTCCAATAGATAAGTTGAGTTCGATTTCCAAGTGAGTGTGCGGTAATAATTGCGGTAATAATTGCGGTAATAATTGCGGTACTGAGACTTGAGAGACTAGCCGCCCAATTTTGGTGGGCGCTTCTTTTATCGGTGCGGTACTGAAGCCCCACTAATTTTTACTTCACCAATTAATTTCGGTTATTTAAAAATGTTCGAAGGTGACGCGAGGGCGCCTGTCTTTATTGGCGGCCCCGTAATTTACGCGAAACAAGCACGCACCTGACATGCGTGAAATGCTCGATAGCGAGATCGATTGGCTTTCGGAAGCCACGTGATCGAACGGCGCATGTCTATTACATTGATAATCAATGCGGTGATCGTTGCTTTCGGTTAAGCAATGTTGTTGTTATTGACAGCTTGTTAAAATAATCCTGATTTATCGCCTACTTGTTTATATCGGGCGAGCCTTTTTTCCGCGGTTTTTTCGCATATTCATCGGAAGAAAATATCGATTTTTAGACAGAAAAATACAGACTGAAATAATTATATTAATTTCTTCTCAATTTCGAACATCCCGCCCGCCTTGTCACCCGTTGACAATAAGTCGCTATGAATGTTCGATCGCGATTGATAGTGGGGTAGGCGCGCGCCGGCGCGGCGAGATACAAGTGATTATCGCGTGGAATGTCGCTCGATCAGCTGAAACGATGAACACGTGTTGACAGTGTGGTGCGATCAGCTGAGAATAGTGACACGCGGTTTCGATGTGAAATAATGCGTGTGAATGTGAACAGTGGTTACAGTGCGTATGTGATGTGTCGTGTATTTCTGTCTATGCGTTGCGTGTCGTTACGTCCGTTGTGAAGTCGGGAAGTAAGACGATTTTTACGAGCGGACGCACGAGCTCGGAGGTCGCGGTTCGAACGGTGACCACGCGTACGATCCCGTCGTCGCCGGGATGCAGTTTTGTGATCCGGGCGAGAGGCCATCGGTTTGGAGGCGAAATCTCGGAGCGCACAAGGCAGAGTGCTCCGATGTGAGGTGTGGTATCGACCTTCAACCATTTAGGTCGTGAGATGAGTCCATGGATGTACTCTCCCGACCATCTTTGCCAAAAGTGATCTCGCATCGCCTGGAGATGATGCCATCGTGATGCTGCGGATCCACTGGTGTCCTCCTGTACTGGCTCCGGGATGGCGAGAAGCGGCGCGCCGATCAGGAAGTGGCCCGGAGTCAGTGCTGTAATATCGTCTGGATCGTCAGAGAGTGCCTGTAATGGACGAGAATTTAAACAGGCCTCAATTTGTGTGAGGAGAGTGGTCAGTTCCTCAAAGGTGAGAGTGGTTTCACCTATCACCCTCCGTAAGTGATACTTAGCGGATTTGACGGCTGCCTCCCACAATCCGCCGAAGTGCGGAGCTGCTGGTGGATTAAAGTGCCACCGTATGCCATGTTTAGCAGCTACGCGTGCGATTCCACGACCCTCTGTGGATGCAGCGACGAAGAGTTCCCGTAAAGTGCGGTCAGCCCCGATGAAGGTCGTTCCACAGTCGCTATATATGTCCGTACAGAGACCTCGACGTGAGATAAAGCGACGTAAAGCGGCGATGAAGGACCTCTGAAGAGTAATCCGAGACAAGTTTCGAGGTGGATGGCTTTGGACCAAAAACAGATGAATACTGCGATATAGCCCTTATAGGCGCGGTGTCCTCGTCCCTTGCTCGTCCGGATGAGGATGGGTCCTGCATAGTCCACTCCAGTGCGCAGAAATGGCCGAGTCGGAGTGACCCGATCGCGGGGTAGATTACCCATCGGTGGCTGCAGCGTCGTTGCTCGCCATCTTGTGCAGGTGACGCAGCGAATGTAGTTGCTGTTTCACAACTGTGCGTCCTCGTGGAATCCAGAAGCGCAGTCGAAGCAGCCCCAGGGTAAGTTGCACTCCGCCATGCAGCGTCCGACGGTGACAGGATTCCACCAGCAGACGAGTCAGCCACGACGAGGTTGGAATGATCATCGGGTGCCTCTCATCTTGTGTCAGCAGGGCGTGCTTAAGCCGACCTCCCATTCTCAGAACACCATGGTCGTCGAGGAACGGAGTCAGCTTGACTAATGTGCTGCGTGGTGCGACGGAGCGTCCAGCTGCGACTGCGGTGATCTCGTCCGTGAAGTGCAGTGTCTGCACTTCTCGAAGCCAACGAAAGAGTGCCATGTCGAGTTCCTCAGGACTCAACGTTAGTCCAGCGGTGTGAGTCGGCTCAGAAGCGCGCAGCCAGCGACGGCACCATGCGGATATCCGTAGCAGGCGATGCAGAGATGAGAAGCGGAGCAGGATTTCTGGCTCGACGATGACCCGGTTGACAGTCATCAGGCTCGTGGCTTTCCTTTCTGGCACGTCGTCTCCTCGGATCTCCATCACGGAATTTGGCCAGGCCGATTCGTGCTGTGACAACCAGGTAGGTCCTGTTCACCATAAAGCGTGATTGATTAGTTCGCTTGGATTAATACCCCTTGATGCACAGTCCGCAGGGTTGTCGCGACCAGCTACGTGTCTCCATTGTGCATTAGGCAGCTGCGTCTGGATGTGAGCGACTCGATTGGCGACGAAAGTCTTCCAGCGTGAGGAGTGACCGCGAATCCATTGGAGGGTCACTGTTGAATCCGACCATAAGTACGTGTCTGATGTTGCCAGGTCGAGCGTTTGTTTGATATGTCGCGTCAAATTGGTGAGTAGCGTGGCGGCGCACAACTCCAGCCTCGGCAAGGTCACTTGTTTGACGGGTGCTACCTTGCTTTTGACCATCAATAACCTTACTGACGTTTCGTTCCTTTCAGTGATGCGGATGTATACTGCGGCTGCATATCCTCGTTCGGATGCATCGGCGAAGCCATGAAGCTGCAGCGAGGTCTTATCTGCTCCGGTCCCGAGCCAGCGTTTTATTCGCACCTGATCTAGAAGATGGAGTTCTTCTAGAAGACGTTGCCACTCTCGAGCGTCGGATGGCGGCAGCGGGGTGTCCCAGTCCAATCCTTGCAGCCACGTGGATTGAATGAGAATTTTTGCTCGAATCACGACTGGAGCGAGCCACCACAATGGATCGAAGAGCCGTGCGGTTTCGGATAAAACCGTTCTCTTCGTGTGGTTGATGGCAGCGTGCGGATGAAACACGAAGGAGAACTGGTCTTGTTGCGGGTGCCAGCGGAGTCCTAGCGTGGAGTGGCTCTCTCCTACCCAGGCTGGCGGCAATTGCTGCAAACGATGATCGCTTGGTACTCCAGTCAGGATCCTCTCGTCGTTGGCTGCCCACTTCTTCAACGGAAATCCGCCCGCCAAGCAGAGGTTGCGAATTTCCATCTGGAGTGCGATCGCATCGTTCAGCGTATTTGAGCCGGTGACCACATCGTCGACATAACAATCTCGACGCAGAGCTACGGCGCCACGAGGAAACTGCTCTTCTTCGTCCGTTGCGAGCTGACGGAGTGTCCGTATGGCGAGAAACGGAGCACACGCCAGACCGTAGGTGACCGTTCTCAGCTGGTACTCTCGCACTTCATCATCAGTTGAATGACGCCACAGGATCGTTTGGAATCTGCAGTCATCCGGATGCACGAGTATCTGCCGATACATTTTCTCTATATCAGCAACGAAGACATACTGGTGTTGACGCCATCGGAGTAGTACGTCAGGAAGAGCTGGCAGAAGATTTGCTCCAGTCATGAGGTGTGCGTTTAAAGAGTCTCCAGTTCGCGTTCGCTGCGACCCATTGAACACGACCCTCAGCTTCGTCGTGGCACTGGACTCCTTGAGTACTCCATGATGTGGTAAGTACGTTGACTGATTGCTAGTTGTGGAGCATGTCACCAGCGTCATATGTTTCAGGTCTTCGTATTCTGTCATGAAGCTGCGATACAGATTGCCGAATCGAGGATCCTGGACGCATCGTCTCTCCATCGTTGTGAGAAGCCGCTCGGCTGGTTTGCGGGTTTCGCGGAGTGCAGTGATTGGTGAGGAGAACGGCAGCTTCACCACGTATCGTCCTGAAGAGGTGCGAGTGTGCGTGTGCACGAAGAATTCCTCGCATTGCTGCTCTTCGGCGGAGAGTGTCGTGACTGCGTTGGGCTCCCGTTCCTGTTCCCAAAACTGCTGCACCAGCTCGAGTAGCTCGTGATCGGCAGTGCACTGGAATGTGCGACGGTGCTCTTCTGCGGATGCAACGTCGGAGCCTCCAGAGAGGATCCATTCTAGCGATGTCTTCTGCGCGATTGGCATCTGAGGTCCACCCTTGCGTAGACCCTCTTCAAGAATTAAGGAGCACACCTCCGCTCCCAGGAGTAGCTCGGCTGGATCGTTCTCGCGAAATTGAGGATCCGCCAGTTAGAGTCCTCGAATATGCGGCCAATCTTCTGGTGTGCTGGACGTGGAGCCTTGAAGAAGTGACAGGCGTGGCAGTATAAACGCTATCACGGAGAGCCGGGCGTTCGTGATGTCCGAAGTGAGGTGCAGCGTGATCTTGCCACGCGTTGATCCTGGTCGTGCGCCTCCGATCCCAAAGATGGCCATGTCAGTGCGTGATCGAGGCAGGTTCAGTCGTTGCACCAGTGCTTCAGAAACGATCGACACCTCTGATCCCTGATCGATCAGTGCTCGGACGTCGTGCGGTGCTCCATGGCGATCGGCTACGTTCACCCGAGCAGTGGCGAGGAGTACAGCCTTCTGCTCCTTGGCTTTGTGCAGTGCGGCGAGTGAAGTGGCTTCTGGTGTGTGTGCGGTGACCGTGCTGTATGCGTCGTGCAGTGAAGTGTGATGACGTGCCTTGCATGTGTAGCAGTTCTTCTTCGACTGACATTTTGTAAGATAATGATTTCCGAGGCAGTTGAAACACAGTCTGTGCGTCTCAACGAAGGCCTTTCGATCTGCCGCGGATTTCGTCTTAAATTCGCGACACGTCATCAGATGGTGCTTCTCATGGCACAGTGCGCATTGTGGAAGGTCAGTTCCGTGCTTCGCAACATGTGTCTTTGCTGTTCTTGAAAACTCTCCGAAGTTCTTCTTGAGAGTCTTCGGATGCACGGCGTTAAGTGTGAACATCCGTCGCGTCATGAACTCCAAAAGTGTTTCGTGCGGTGGTGCCTTGTTGGAGTCGGATATGGAATTTTCCCATTCTATTCGAGTGTGTGCGTCGAATTGCTCGACGATAAGATAGTTTAGGAGGTCTATTCCGTGAGATTCAATAGGACGACCTATACTCTCCTGTGCGTTGACGACTGTGACGGCAGCGTTGTGGATGCGATGCAGTTCGTCAGCGGTTCCGGTTCTTCATTCTCGGCACGGCGGTGAATGCGGCGAAGTTGCATCGGATGAAGTTCTCTCTCGTTTTCGTAGTGTTTGCACAGTATCGTCCATGCACGTTCGTAGTTGTCTCCTGTCACCGGTAATGAACTTATCAATTTTTCAGCCTGTCCGTTCAAACTCGACCGAAGATGATGCAGGCGTTCGATGTTAGAGATGGTGGCGTTATCACCGACGACAGACAGGAAGAGATCTCGGAAGGTTGGCCACTCGGAGTAAGCTCCCGAAAACTGCGGAATCCTGACTCGAGGTAATGCGGTTCGAGGAGCGGCTTCGTTTAGCTTGACGGTTTTCGAGGCTGACCGAATGCGTTCAGCGTAACCGTCCAGGATGCTCCTTTGCTGTACGTACGTATTTTCAGTCAAATCATGGAGTCCTGAAGTAACGTAATCACTTTCTCTGAACTTATCTTTCAAGGCAATACGCAGCTGATCGTGCTGGATGACGAACTTATCCCAGGCTTGATCAAGAAGTCTGATGCGGGTAGTGACGGCACTGGATGTGATGTTAGGAGCGCCCATCTTCTTCAGGTATTTCGACCGAGCGTGAGATTCGAACTTGGATCTCACGCTGACTATCTAACAATATAGCGGCATCCATGATGTGACACTTACTGTATTTCTTTTTCAGGCACTTCACTCTCGTCTTCAAGAATGTTCACACGCCTGCCGGCGCGACGACCTGATAAAAGATCCGGCTTGAAGGACCAAAAATATGTTTGCGCGAACGCGTGAAGGAGAGCGCGTAATTGAAGGCCGAAAGAAATTATTCACCTTTTAATAATTAACACAGAATTTACTTTCACAATTTAAACGATACAGTGATTTTACAAAGTTCCAATAGATAAGTCGAGTTCGATTTCCAAGTGAGTGTGCGGTAATAATTTCTGTAACAATTGCGGTAATAATTGCGGTAATAATTGCGGTAATAATTGCGGTAATAATTGCGGTACTGAGACTCGAGAGACTAGCCGCCCAATTTTGGTGGGCGCTTCTTTTATCGGTGCGGTACTGAAGCCCCACTAATTTTTCCTTCACCAATTAATTTCGGTTATTTAAAAATGTTCGAAGGTGACGCAAGGGCGCTTGTCTTTATTGGCGGCCCCGTAATTTACGCGACACAAGCACGCACCTGACATGCGCGAAATGCTCGATAGCGAGATCGATTGGCTTTCGGAAGCCACGTGATCGAACGGCGCATGTCTATTACATCGATAATCAATGCAGTGATCGTTGCTTTCGGTTAAGCAATGTTGTTGTTATTGACAGCTTGTTAAAATAATCCTGATTTATTGCCTACTTGTTTATATCGGGCGAGCCTTTTTTCCGCGGTTTTTTCGCATATTCATCGGAAGAAAATATCGATTTTTTAGACAGAAAAATACAGACTGAAATAATTATATTAATTTCTTCTCAATTTCGAACACCTATTAATGAAAGAGTCTTGAGATAATTGGGAGACGATTTTGCTTCTAACTATATTGATATATAAATTTATAAACTATATAGTTTTTTTCAAAAATTTTGATTTTTCTCAATATTTTATATACAAAATTTTTGAATCAAGATCGACGAAAAATTAATATTTTATGAGATACTTACGTTCATGCAAAATAATGTGTTAAAGATGTAAAATACCCTGTTAAATATTCTCTTTGTGATTATCTTATTCTTACAACTTATTGTTTTAATAATTATATTTCACTTTTACGCGATTTTTATTCTTTATATTATTCCCTTTATTTCTATATGTGTATATCGTCTATAATTCTTATAATTTCTTTTCTTTTAATTGCATCTTTTGCTATTTTTTATTTGCTTTCGAATTATTACCCTGTATACATATACAGGGTGAGTCATTTTAATCTATGGACCCGAATATCTTCCAAATTACGGTATCTACGAAAAAATGGTTTAGATAAAAGTTGACCAGGACAGAGAGGGTCATTCAATTGTACCATTGGTTTTGACCTTGAGGTCAATTTTGAAGGTTATTTCAAGGTCACGATGGTTTTTTTAAATGGGACACCCTATTTTTGACTGCGGATTTTGAAAGAGCGGAAAATTTTACATCAAACTTGTCTTATAAAAAAAAATTGTTTTTGCGACCTTGGAAAGGTCAAAAATAAAGATGAAATGCCTGAAAAACGATCTGGTGTATTTTTTCTGAAATGACGTGGTTTTCTGGGTAACACAAATGTGCATAATGCTTAAACAAAGTCAATGAATTGTAAAAGTGTAAATCACTTTGACTAGCTTGACCTTGAGGTCAATTTTCAAAGTTGTTTGAGGTTTATAACGCATTTTTTTATTAGTAAACCCTATTTTTGACCGCAGAATCCGTTTCTTGACAATGGACTCTTAAACAATGGCACATTTTACATGAGCATAAGGATTTTTTAGTTTTTTGACCTGACCTTTTGAAGGTCATATCAAGGTCAAAAGCACTTTCATTTTACTTTTAGCGTTACCCGGAAACAACGACGTGGACATAGTAAGTTCTGTTTCCTTTAGGGTGCTTGATCCCCTTGCCTCTCACGTCGGGGTGCTTGATTATCGTGAGTCCCCTTGCCTCTCACGTCGGGGTGTTTGATTATCGTGAGTCCCCTTGCCTCTCACGTCGGGGTGCTTGATTATCGTGAGTCCCCTTGCCTCTCACGTCGGGGTGCTTGATTATTGTATTTCCCCTTGCCTCTCACGTCGGGGTGCTTGATTATTGTATTTCCCCTTGCCTCTCACGTCGGGGTGCTTGATTATCGTGAGTCCCCTTGCCTCTCACGTCGGGGTGCTTGATTATTGTATGTCCCCTTGCCTCTCACGTCGGGGTGCCTGATTATCTTGAGTCCCCTTGCCTCTTACGTCGGGGTGCTTGATTATCGTGAGTCCCCTTGCCTCTCACGTCGGGGTGCTTGATTATTGTATGTCCCCTTGCCCCTCACGTCGGTGTGCTTAATTATTGTATGTCCCCTTGCCTCTCACGTCGGGGTGCTTGATTATCGTGAGTCCCCTTGCCTCTCACGTCGGGGTGCTTGATTATTGTATGTCCCCTTGCCTCTCACGTCGGGGTGCCTGATTATCGTGAGTCCCCTTGCCTCTCACGTCGGGGTGCTTGATTATCGTGAGTCCCCTTGCCTCTCACGTCGGGGTGCTTGATTATTGTAAGTCCCCTTACCTCTCACGTCGGGGTGCCTGATTGTCGTGAGTCCCCTTGCCTCTCACTGACACTGTAATTCAAATGAACTACCCACGGAGTAATTGTTCAAAATTACCTCCGTTGACTTCGAGACATAACTGCAATCTGTTTTGAAAACTATCCACAGTTCTAAGCAGGGTAGCTCTAGGAATGGCTGCACAAGCTCTACGAATGCGGTCCATAAAATCATGTCTTGTGGTTGGTCGTTCAGCAAAAACAACATTTTTCAAGTATCCCCATAAAAGAAATCGGGCGACGTCAGATCTGGTGAGCAAGGAGCCCATTCAACTGGACCCCTTCGTCCAATCCGTCTGTCATTGTAACTGGCATTTAAAACCTGTTCTCAACTTCTCCACATTCTCACTTCATCTCGACTTTATTGTCCACGAGGTATGAACCACCTCAGCGCGCTGCACACCGAGGAGTTTCACAAAGGACCTGGAGAGGCTAATGCTCGATTCGCCAAAACGCACGTCACCAGACCTCACGAGGCACAGATTTCGCCTTAGGTGCACGTGTCGGAAAACAAGACTGATGTACCTGCAAGGATTTCAAGCAGGCAAGGCCAAAGCACCGACGCTTTCGAAAACCGGAAAAACATTCGGCGGAGACCAACCGACTTTGCTTCATTCCAAAAAAACTGCCTCAACTTGCCTGGGCAATCCCTTCTTGCCCACCATTCTTGTCACGCGTGTCAGTGAAGAAGAATGCCTCATTTGCCAACGCCGACAACCACAGACACCATGCTGGCTGCAATCTGCATAGCACCGGGGGGGCCTCTCCCACGGTCATCACCCGTGAACCACCGTCCCTTGAGTTTCCACTTATCACTTGCCACCGAGACCGACAGAAGCCCTAATGCCAACCTCCACGGCATTGTGAGATTCACCAATTGACAAAAAGGCCGTGATCAATAGGCCGTCCTTTCTGCATCAACTTTCCCCCGCGTCAAGGTCGCGGACCCGCTAAAGCTAACGGATCACCACCGACCACGAGGTTCGAGTCTTGATCGACCAGTGTCTCCGAGAGTGTCCATCATCTCTGAAAGCGCTGGCTCACGTCCTTCGTCTTCCTCGAGATCTTCGACGAAAATCTGTCCAATCTTTCTTTGGCAGCGGAGGGACTCTCTCTGGATCTAGCTCGCGTGGCATTTGGCCAGGTCCCACTGGGAACATCCCAGAATCCCCATACCATCCGTCCGAAATCCAGACTGACCCAAACGCCGACTTCGCGTGTCGCCTTTTTTTGTGTTGCTCGCATCTTCTCACTACAACACACGCAACCGCTCAACAAGAAACGCGAGAATGAGCTGTGCAGCGGCTTCAGCTGGCCGGCTCACACATCCCCCAAGGACCTTTGTTTCCGTTGGGGGGGCCCTCCGCGTTACCCTGATGACGACCCTATCGTAGCTACTGTCTTGGTGCAGAGGTCCCTACTCTTTAAGAATTCTTGAGGAGGCCTTCGCGAAGGGCGATAACACACAACGCATAGCTATCGCCCAGCCGGAGAACCAGCTTGGGATGGATCCTGTCCGATGCGACGACTCAGCATTCACCGGACGGACCTCGCCATCGCCATCAATCGTCTCATCGCCCAGCGAGCCGCACGTTTCATCCGTGCAAAAACAGAACAAGAACCATCCTACAATCAACTGTACTTCGCTGACCTGGTGCGAACGATTCTGGGAGCAGGAACGCGAGCCAGCAGCTGGGATCGTGCTCACCGCCGACGAAGCCAGATGCGAGGACCTCTATGTGCGCACAGTCACACGCACATCCAGTGGAAGATACGTGGTAAGGCTGCCATTTGCCTCACCGCCGACATCACTCAGCGAGACTCGTCGACCTGCAAAGCGCCTCCTGGAAGCGATGGAGCGGAAGGGAGCCCGTGATGCTCGGTTTGGTGATCTCTATCGAGACTTCATGGATGAATACAAAAACCTGCAACACATGGAGAAGGTTAGTACGTTTACGACAGGTTCTGGTCCCAGGTGCTACTTACCGCATCAGCATCACGGGGTCCTCAAGGAGTCGAGCACGACCACGAAGCTCAGGGTTGTGTTCAACGGCTCCCAACGCACACGGTCCGGAGAGTCGCTGAACTCGCACCTCCTCACTGGAGCTAACCTCTTGCCAGCACTCGCTGACGTCTTACTCCGTTGGCGTAGGCATCGGTACGTTTTCTTCACGGACATCGAGAAAATGTACCGACAAATTCTTGTTCATCCGGAGGATTGTCGCCTGCAAACCATCCTGTGGCGCCACAACAGCTCAGACAACATCCGCGAGTACGAGTTGAAGACCGTGACCTACGGACTGGCGTGCGCACCCTTCCTCGCCATCAGGACGCTTCACCAACTTGCTGCAGACGAAGAGGCACGATATCCACGCGGAGTCAGGGCGCTGCGACAAGACTGTTACGTCGACGACGTGGTCACCGGTGCTGACAGCAGCCTGGCGGATGCCATCAAACTCCAACAGGAACTACAGAGTCTCTGCATGGCGGGCGGATTTCCTTTGCGAAAGTGGGCTGCCAACAACCAGCAGGTGCTCACCGGAATTCCGCCGGAACATCGGCTTCAACGCGGACCGCGCTCGTGGGAAGGAGAGAGCCACGCCACCCTGGGTCTTCGATGGCATCCTCAAGGGGATTGGTTCTCCTTCACCATACGTCCGCGTTCAACCACCGACCTCACGAAGAGACGAGTCTTGGCCGAGACAGCTCGACTATTCGATCCGATGGGCTGGCTAGCGCCTGTCGTCATCCGAGCCAAAATTCTGATCCAGTCTACGTGGCTTCAACGGCTAGATTGGGACTCTCCGCTGCCTGATCAGGACGCACACCGCTGGAGACAACTGCTGAATCAACTTCCGTTGCTGGATCACATCCGTGTGGATCGTTGGCTCAGCACCGGAGATGACCAGTCGCAACTGCAGCTCCATGGGTTTGCTGCCGATGCATCGGAGCGAGGATACGCCGCCGTCGTATACATCCGCAACGCTGCAACAGAGAAGACATCAATTAATCTGCTGATGGCAAAATCGAAGGTCGCACCAGTCAAGCAGGTGTCGTTATCTCGATTGGAGCTTTGTGCCGCCGCATTACTCACCACGCTCATGTTGCATGTACGCACTACCCTCGGCTTGGCTGCTACGCCGGTGCACCTGTGGTCCGACTCCAAGGTCACTCTTCACTGGATTCGCGGACACTGCACCCGCTGGAAGACCTTTGTTGCCAACCGAGTGTCGCAGATCCAGACCCTGCTTCCAGACGCTCATTGGAGACACGTCGCCGGACGAGAAAACCCTGCAGATTGTGCATCGCGTGGTGTTACACCTGAGGACTTACGCAATCATAAACTGTGGTGGACAGGACCTACCTGGCTGTCAGGAGACGAGGCTGCCTGGCCTGGTGCAGACATCGCATCGACGACCCAGAGGATGACCTCCCTGAGCAACGAGTCACCAGCCTGGTAGTCAAGGCGCCAGTCACTACCGAACCGGACCTTCTTCTGCGGTTCCCGACGCTGCAACGGCTGCTGCGAGTCACTGCGTGGTGTCGTCGATGGCTCAACCCGGTGAGACGTGACGCCAGACCTGGCCGTCCATTGCAGCCTGACGAGCTGGACTCCGCGCTGTTTCGATGGCTGCGAGTGGTGCAGGCGCTCCACTTTCCGACGGACGTGGCCGCGGCCTCTGCTGGACGCACTACTCCACCGCGAAGCCACCTGGTGAAGTTGAGTCCGTTCCTCGACGATCAAGGCGTACTGCGCGTCGGAGGACGTCTCAAAAACTCTCAACTTCCGCTCGACGAGAAACATCCGATGATCATCCCGGCGGTATCCTGGCTGACTCGGCTGGTGATCGATTCCTGCCATCGACGGGGACACTGCACGGGGGTGTGCAGCTGACACTCGGCCTGCTCCGCCTGCGCTTCTGGGTACCTCGAGGAAGAACCGCCGTCAAGCAGCAGCTACATCGATGCGTTACCTGCACTCGATGGCGTGCTGCCACGCCACAGCCTCAGATGGGTAACCTTCCTCGGGACCGAGTAACGCCAACCCGACCGTTCCTCACCACCGGCGTGGATTACGCAGGACCCATCCTCCTTCGGACCAGCAAGGGACGTGGACACCGCGCGCACAAAGGGTACATCGCAGTCTTTGTCTGTTTCTGGTCGAAGGCCACTCACTTGGAGGTCGTCTCCGACTACACCTCCGAGGTTTTCATCGCCGCTCTGCACCGCTTCGTCTCCCGCAGGGGCCTCTGTGCTGAGATCTACAGCGACTGCGGCACGACATTCATCGGGGCAGATCGTACGCTGCGAGGTCTCTTTGATGCAGCGACAGCCGAAGGTCATCGTATCGTATCGTCCTTGCCGCCACCGCTCAAGGAATCCGCTGGCACTTCAACCCGCCAGCGGCCCCGCACTTTGGTGGTCTTTGGGAGGCTGCAGTGAAGTCGACCAAGTTCCACCTCCGTCGGGTGATCGGCGAGACCACCCTCACGTTCGAGGAGCTGAGCACACTCCTCGCCCAGATCGAAGCTTGTCTTAATTCTCGTCCATTGCAGGCACTCTCAGATGACCCAGAGGACGTCTCGGCGTTGACCCCCGGTCACTTCCTCGTCGGGGCGCCGCTACTTGCTGTGCCGGAATTGTCATTGACAGGGCAGACGGTATCCACCTTGTCACGCTGGCGTCATTTGCAGCAGATGAGGGATCACTTCTGGCAGCGATGGTCGTCCGAATATTTACACGGACTAGCCTCGCGCACCAAATGGCTCAAGGACGAAGCTGCACCCCACATCGGTGATCTCTGTCTCGTGCGCTCCGAGCTCACCCCACCGAGCCGATGCCGATGGCCACTGGCTCGCATATCGCGACTGCACCCCGGGGACGATGGGATTGTACGCGTGGTGTCAATCCAAACGGCCACGTCCGAGCTTGTGCGCCCACTCGTCAAGCTTGTTTTCCTCCCGGGCGTGAACGACGCACCTACACCGCACGCTGACACTTCGTAACGTCACACAATCATCACATCATGCATCATAGCATCTGTCGCACGTCACTCATCTCATCCACCACCGCACAAAAAGAAAAAAATTATTTCGTTATCACCGCTCACTGCATTACACACTCGCCGTTCACATCAACCACGCGTTGTCACCAGATCAGCTGATTATTTCACACCACGCGTTTACCACGTGCTCTCATCGGCTCAGCTGATCGATTCACACCACGCGATCACCACGTGTATTTCGCCGCGCCGGCGCGCCCGCCCCACCATCGATCGCTATCGGAATGTGATCCGCGCCGGAACCACCACCAATCTTTGTCACGTTGCGACAAGGCGGGGCGGGCGGGAATGTTTGAGATGTTAAGTAAAACTTTTGTAAATTCTAGAATTTTCCATCCGCGTCAATAACAAAAGTCACGGTCGTTTTGTATGTTTGTCACGGTAAAAAACTTGTCATAAATTAAACCTGTCATCTAAAAAACATTCTTTACACACAAACAATTAGCAGTTTCGCAACCGTTTTACCGCATACTTTTCGCGGTACAAGCATGCGCAAAATTGCCACGCGGCCTCGATCACCAATTAGAAATAGCGAGCGGCCGCGCGCGCATGGCAAAACGTGAGTTCGTTGCGCATCTTAGAAAAGCGGCCAATAATGAGCTGTGCCCTCGAATCACCTCGAGCACAATTCAAATTGCTCGCAATAATTGGCGCTTTCCGAAAAAGTGGGTTTTCTTCGGAAACCCATAAGAGAGAGCTCGCGCCCGAAATCGGGGCCTTATCGCTTTCCGCAGTGACCGCATAACGCAAAACCGCATATTATTTTGATCCGCTAAAATCTTGTTGACGACCGCCGCTTATTCCGCACTTTGTTCTCGATTATACTTTCACTGAAATATTTAAATGTTATAAGTCTTGTTCAAGTAATTTGTAATTAAGTGTGTATTGAAATTAAACTTTTTTTAATACAAAAGAAAGGGTGACTTATCCTATTGTGTCGCGCGATCCTCTCTCACGCAGCGCGTTCGCGAACAATAAGAATCTCGTTACCGTTGTCAACATACTTTTAGAGAACTGTTATCCGCTTGTGTGTGACTTGATCTTTAATACTATTAACCAACGTCTAGTAATTTTATTTAAAAAATTAAAAAATACCACAATTAATAATAATAATAGTAAAAAAACGTCTTTTTTAAAAGACATTTTTTCACTATACCGTTTTTACCCGGTTTGACGGAACAATTTAGAAATATTATTAGAAACATAAATTTTAAATTATTTTTTTTTAATTTTAATAAATTAAATAAATATATACGAGTACATAAAGATACTATTTCTAAAATGAATAATACCAACATAGTTAAATGTTTCACATTATATCATGTCACATTTTAAGATCAGAAATTAAGTTTCTATATAAAAAGTTGTGTTTTAGCACTTGATAAGGGCCGAAACCCATGGCCGAAACGTCGTAAATATTAAATAAAGATTATTAAATAGCCAGAGTTGGTTGATTAAATTACTACCATTTTTAATTATCATCTGGTGACTTCAGAGATTTTTACATCTTGAATAATACCAACGTTATTTACAAAATTAATTGTTCAAACTGCGACGCTTCTTACGTGGGCCAGAC
Source organism: Nylanderia fulva (assembly GCF_048542155.1). NCBI lineage: Eukaryota > Metazoa > Arthropoda > Insecta > Hymenoptera > Formicidae > Nylanderia > Nylanderia fulva. The sequence goes on along the minus strand of NW_028190410.1, from coordinate 81,069 downwards.
TAATAGAAGACTGACCACAAGAATTTCTGAACATAAGAAACACATAGTTAGAAATATTAATACTAAATCAGTAATAACGGACCACCGCGTTAATTTTAATCATGAATTTGATTGGAAGAACATTAATATTTTAGATAAAGAAATATATTACGGAAAAAGATCAGTATCAGAAATGATATACATAAAAAGACAAAATAATAGTCTCAATCTACAGACTAATACTGAAAATCTATCTGATATTTATATCGAAGCTATAGAGAGACTACCTAAATTCTAAGATTAAATAACAAATACAAAATGATTATAATTGTTTGTAATTTTTCGTTTCCAACTGAGCTTCAGCTTCCTCTGAGCCGTTCTACTGACATGAGGATTACACTAGCGTCACTTTTGTTACTGTTACAATTAAAATATTGTCACATCATAAATATATGTAAGTTTTTATTAGCATTTTTTTATACCATGTGTTAGATTATTGTTTTATAACGCACTTGATTTTGGATATTATAATTAGTGAGGTGTAATGAGAACATTATTTTGATTTATAGGATGCGATTAATATTTTATATTTTAACACCTGCCAACCTCGTTTTAGTCAGAAAACTAGAGAAGATCGCTTCTCACAGTAACGTAAATGTGATGGCTCAGTGAGAGTCATATTAATGTTAATCTTACGACGTTTTATTTCGTTTACTGATGTAACCGCGTTTAAATATGTTTATTAGACGTTTATACGTCAAAAATATTTAGACTTTGGTGATTTTAATTTTGCTTTTTGTACTGCGCTGAAGAAGATCCGAAAAATTGGATCAAAACGTTCGCTTACTCATTTGTTTTAACTTTCGAGTTTATTTTTATAATTTTAGATTAATTTAAACTTTATTGTTTATATCAGTACATATTGATTAAATGTAATAAACTAGTTTTTATAACCGTGATATTATTTCTGCTCTTATTAGCTTTTTATATGTGTAATATCTTATAATTTACTAAAAATATTCTCAGAATATACTATAAGATATTTTCAGTATGTACTGAGAAGCAAACTAGTGAGACATAGGAACTTTCTCAGTATATACTTGATATCGTAGTACATATTTCGAATATTTTTAGAATATACTCAATATACTTTAACGATATTCTCAGAACATTTTCCTAATCTACATGTGCTGTGTGGGGAGGAAGGAGTGAACGGTAAAAAAAGAAAAGAAAGAAGTGGTAGCTTAGAAAGTATAGAGAATTTATTGAAAAGAAAAAGGGAGCTGGAGGAAAAGAGCACAGAAAGGAGGGCGTGAAGGCTTTTAAAAAAATATTAAAATAGTGAGATCACCAGAGAAAGGAAGGGATGAGGAAAGGGAGATAAAGAGACTAATTCAAGATATGTGGCAGGAAGTGAAAGAGATGATGGGGAAATTGAATGAAAAAATAAAAAAGCAGGAGGAGAGGATAAGAGGAGAGATGGAGGAGCTAAGAAGAGACTACAGAGAGCAAATGGAAAAATGGAGAGAAGAGAAAGAATTAAAAGAGAATATAGAAGGAATGAAGAGGAGAGTGGAAGGGCTGGAGAAAAAGATGGCGAATTGGAGGGAGGGTAAGAAAGAGGAGGAGGGACCCATAGAAAAAGAAATGGAAAAAAGAGTAGGGGATATGGAAAGGAGGTTAGAGATAATGGAAAAAGAGAAAAGGAGGAAGAACAGTCATAAAAGGATTGGAAGTTAAGAGAAAAGAAGAGAGGGGGCAGAGAAATTGCTGGAGGAGATAGAGGCGAAGGTAAGAATAATGAAAATAAGGAAAATAGGAAAGGACAGAAAGAAAGAAAGGGAGATAGTGATGATAGAATTGGAGAAAGAGGAACAAAAATGGAAGGTGATGGAGAAGAAAAAGAAGCTAAGAGGTAGAAAAAAGAGGATCAATGCGGATCTAACGTGGAAATCATAAAACACATTATGAGTTGACAGTTTATTTGCAATTCAAAACGCCATACTAAGATATAAATAGATAAGAAAAACTGTAATTTCGTATTCATTTCTCGTTTTTCATATAAAATTGGAGTTTCTTGGGATCGTTGATATGTATTGCAATCTTGAAGAAGGATTTTTAATTCTGTCAAATTAATGCAACAAAAGACTAGAAATATGAAAATCGTAATTTTGTTACTAATATAGACAGTCGAGGGATCCTTTAATTTTGCACGATTAGTTAGTAACTCTTATTTTCATTGCTTTGAAGAGAACGTTTTTTTATCATGTCGGCGGATGCAGTTTTTAAATCGTAAGCTAAACCTAAATAAACAAAGAAGTCGATAAATGCTGTGGTAAAATTCAACCCATAATTTCCAAATTCCGCTGTTTTGTAATCCCAAGGGAAAATATGATGATAATTGTGCCAGCCTTCGCCAAGAGCCATGATAGAAACTGCAATATTGTCGGTAGAGCTGATTGATCTATATAATATAATAATAACACTTGTTACACAAAAAAACAAAAGTGGTATGTCCGAGAGACCCCCCTACTCCTTGATTTGTTGGTGTTCTGAATCAAAATCCGAGGTCCGTTTAACTCCATCAGATCCCAATTTTTTATAACCTCAAAATATATGAAATTTCGGGGTAAATTCGACTTTATATGGAAAAATCAACTCTCGGCTGAAATTTAATGGAAACGTTATGCCGATGATATATATTGGTGTATTGAACTATCATACCTATTTATACTATGAGATACTTTGCATGCATTCTTGAAATACGAGATCACAGCAAGAAGGAAGCTATATTTACTGTAAATAGTGCACTCTTTACTTAGATGCGATGAATAAAAAATGGACCATCGATTGTCTTCGTGCCGTAAAAAACACAATGATCTTGTGTTTATGTTTACTTATTTTTCCGATCTATAAGAAGTTGAATACTTCTTGCATCCATTACATGATGAAGTCATGTTTGGATAGAAACTACCCAGGTAGCAAAATGACATCATTTTGACGTTTTTTTGGTGACATTAGTTTGCTACTTGAGTACTGAATCTGCTGACATGATGAACAGTACGGGCGATGACAACTGCTCTAAAAGAGGATAAAAATATGGCCAGAAAGGAACACAATGAAACCTAGATCCATGAAGATAATCAAGGAATCGTTGATTGACAAATCAAAAGTTTTACTTCCGCCTCTCCATATAAAACTTGGTTTAATGAAGCAATACGTAAATGTTTTAAACAAAGAAGGTGATTGTTTTCGCTACATAGGACAAACGTTTCCTAACATCTCTGACGCTAAATTGAAGGAAGGAATATTCAACGGCCCTCAGATTCATACATAGTTAAAAGATGGGATCTTTGCTACAAAAATGAATGATATCGAAAAAGAAGCATGGCTTAATTTCAAAAACGTTGTCGGAAATTTTTTAAGAAATCACAGAAATCCAGATTATAAGGAATTGGTGGGAAAAATGATTGAAAACTTTAAGGAATTAGGATGTCTGATGAATTTGAAGATACATTTCTTGGATTCGCATCTCGATTGGTTCCCAGATAATCTCGGTGATTATAGCGAAGAGCAAGGAGAACGATTCCATCAAGATATCAGAGAAATGGAATGTCGATATCAAGGAAGGTGGAATGTAAATACGATGGCTGACTATTACTGGACAGTGAAAAGAGATATACTACAAAGAGCGAGAAAGCGAAAAAAAACGAATGCCTTTACACAGAACGTTTGAGAGCAAGAGAGCGCGCTAGTCACGGTAAATATAGCTTCCTTCTTGCTGTGATCTCGTATTTCAAGAAGGTATACAAAATATCTTTAGTATAAATAGGAATGATAGTTCAGTACACCGACATATATCATCGGCATAACGTTTCCATTAAATTTCAGCCAAGAGTTAAATGATTACTTTATATAAAGTCGAATTTACCCCGAAATTTCATATTTTTTTGAGATTATAAAAAACTGGGACTTGATGAAGTTAAACGGATTTGGATTCAGAGGACCAAAAAACCAAGGCGTAGGGAGTCTAGTATTTCGGACATACCACTTTTGTTTTTTTGTGTGCCTGTGTACTTTTTAAGCACCGATATGATGTGAATTATTATAAATACGATTCACTAATTTTAAATAAATAAATATATATACATATATATTTGTACATAATAAGTCACATATACTGCACAAATGCATACTTATTATATGGTTTTTCACCCCATAAGTGAGCCACAGAATTCACCGCCCAAGTAAAATTTAAATTTAAACCATATCTGCACACGGACATGTGCCATGCATACCAGAAACTCTCATTCCATGCCAACCAAGGTACCAATATTGGTATGATAAAGCAACAGAGTACTACCAAATATGAATACCATCTAAAAAAAAGTATGAATGAAAAAGATAATATCAATATATAAAGTCAAACGAACAATGCTTTATTTGGTCCCGTAAAAATAAGTTATGCCTGTCGTACTTTCTTTGAAAGACCACGAGGGGGTCTTGTTCTATATCACTCATGTCAATCGTAGCACCCTTGATAATGACGTCCGAATGTTTATGAACCATAAGCCATCCGATATGCGAGAAAAAAAATCCTCTACGCGCATTATACGGATCCGCATCAGTGTCAGTGAATTTATGATGCGTTCTATGATCTCTAACCCACACGAAAATGTTATCCTAAAAATTATATAATAGCTTAATAAAATTTGAATACCACAAAAACAGAAATAAAATGTAGAACTCTAAATAATAGCTAACAAAAGTTTACAATACACTTGAACGAGAAGAAAAACATTAACAATAAACTTACTTGGAGAGCAGCAGCATTGAGAATTACAAGAATGAGTCTCAGTGGCCATTTCGCTTTATAAGACCGATGACACCATAATCTATGAGCGCCAGCAGTAATGCCAAAACCCGAAAGAACAGCAATAATATAAACTATAAATTACAAATAATTATTCGATAACATATATGTATTTTATTTTTATTATTGTATTAAATATGTGCAATGTAGTTTAAAATCTTATGGAATAATAACAAATAAATAAAAAACATACACCAGATAATCGTCCACAGTTTGGCGTAAAAGGCAAACAGATATAATCCGTAAAGGATGGAAAGATGAATATAAGTGAAAATCATTACATTCTTCCAAACAATTTTCATTTCATAATTGACCTTATGTGATTCTTTTGTCAATATTTCGTCATTCACAGTCTCTTTAAATTTCATTACAAAATTTTTCATTATATTAAATGTCAAACTGTAAAAAATTGTGTTTAATAGTAAAAAGTGCAGCTTCTATATAAATTTTGTAATAATAGTCTGCAACACATAATAATTCTTAACATTGTATAATGTTTTATCATATAATTTTTACTCATTAGCATTATAATTCACGATTAAAGTTAATACAATAATAAAGGAGGGAGCGGTCTAAATTTGTGATAAAAAGACAAAAAATTTTTATATACGAGTTTTTTTTGCTTCTCGCGTCACGTCATAACAATATTTGCTTGTATAAAAGTTTCATAATTTATACGTACAAAATAAGATCGCTTCCTCCAAAAAATTGCATAAAGGAATATTAGTGAACTTGCAGAAATAAGTTTAAAAGTCTAATAAAAAAGATCTCGATTGTGGAATATTTCATTTACATGTGTATGTGCGAAATGACATTTAGGAATAAAACAGAGCAGAAAATTAATTGCGCGATGTCGCGATAGAGAAAACTGCAATCGTGCAGTTAGACAAGGACAGATAGTCATATTATCTTCGTCTCTCTCATACATAAAATAATATAACGCAAAACGTCTGCCTCTTTGTCAACATAGAGTTTCCTTCAAGAAAGGCTGAATGAAAAGATTAGTATATTTCTTTATATCCATGCATATATGTATGTATGTATGTATATATGTATGCGTATGTATGCGTAGAAAATGTTTATAAAGAAATATATATATATATTATTAGGAGAGAACTTCTGTCTGCCAGTATTTGACAAAGATAAAACCACCATAGAGTTGTTGAAGAATATAGAACAAAATATTTTTAAACTCCCTGTGGAAAAACGATCTGCAGTCAGAAATAGAGCCTTTCCCATAATAAATAAATTCCATATTTCCATGTCTGAAAAAGCTCACACAAAAAATAGTTTTTGTAAGGCTTACAAATTGACGGGTAAATTCATCCAAGACAATCCCGATATTTTATTTATGAAGACGGATAAGGGTAATATCACGGTTGCGATGAACAGAGATATGTACATGGACAAAATGTGTGATTTGCTGGCTGACCGGGATACTTATACTGTTGTTAAAAAAGATCCGACTAGGAACCTAATTAATCAATTACACGGAATTTTAATGAGATGGAAAATGAAGAATTACATTTCTTCAACAACATATAAATCCCTGAACTGCACGGACGGGGTTTTACCGAGAGCGTATGGTCTGCCGAAGGTGCATAAACCGAATTGCCCTTTACGTGTCATCGTGTCATCTAGGAATACACCTATTTATTACTTGGCAAAATTTTTACATAAGATAATATATAAGGCAATTCCGAAACCTGATTCGGCTATTTCTGATAGTTTCCAATTAGTGAACAAATTAAATGGTTTATGTGTGGATAGTGATGTGAAGCTAGTTTCACTAGATGTTGCATCATTGTTCACCAACGTACCATTGGATATGGCTATTGATAGTTTAATTAATAGATGGGGGTATATTGAAAAAGAGTGTATTATTCCACGAGATGAATTTTTATTGGCAATTCGTTTTATTATGAATTCGACTTATTTTATGTTTAATAATGTATGTTATCAACAGACTTTTGGCACGCCTATGGGTTTCCCCCTCTCACCGATCATTGCGGATATCACGTTGCAAGATTTGGAGAGTAGAGCGATTGCTGCGATTCCAATGTCATTTCCATTTTATTTTAGATATGTTGACGATATCGCGTTAGCGGCCCCACCCTCCATGCTTAAAATTGTTTTAAACACTTTTAATTCTTTCCATCCTAGATTGCAGTTCACCATGGAGGAAGGGGTTGACAACCGATTGAATTTTTTAGACGTCACCATTATTATAAATAATGGGAGCATTGAGTTTGATTTGTTTCATAAGCCGACGTAATCAGGTAGATATTTAAATTTTGAATCGCAGCATCCTCTCTGTCATAAAAAAGGCACCATTATCAGCCTCATAGATAGAATTTTTTGGCTATCTCATCCGAAATTCCATAAAGGTAACTTTGAGTCTATAATTGGAGTTCTTTTGTCTAATAATTATCCTCTCAATTTGATATTTCAAACATTACAAGCGCGGTTAAAAAAGTTGTTCTTCCGCTACAATAATAAGTTGCATAACAATAGAGCAAATATATGCAATGACAAGATCCTAACGCAGAAAAAAGTTTCGTACTTTAATATTCTGTATATTAATAATGTATCGAAGAGAATCGAGGACATTACACGTGATTTGGATGTCATTCCATCCTATACAGCAATTAACAGTCTCCGTAAATTCATCAAAGTACACAAGGATAAGTTACCAAGGGAACTCCATAACAATGTAGTTTATAAAATTGATTGTATGGATTGTGATGCGTCGTACGTAGGGCAGACAGGTAGATTGTTGAAAACTAGGATGAAAGAACATCGCAACAACATAAAAAGAAACGCGTCACAATTATCAGTCATAACGGAACATAGATTATTGAACCATGAATTTAATTGGGAGGATGTAAAAGTCTTAGACGAGGAGCCTTTTTTAGGTAAACGTTTGATATCCGAAATGATCCACATAAAACGTCAGAGGAATAGTTTAAATTTACATAGCAACACTGATAAATTAAACGAGAATTTTGATCTGTTAATAGAAAAATTTACCAAAATCTAGCTTTGTGATTATACATAGCCGGGTTTTTTTGTTAGACCTTTGACATGAGTGCCGATAAGTTTTAGTTGTTTTTATTTTTATTTTCATATTTTATTTTTATATTTGTTTTTTGCGTATATATGTATCGACTGTGTCGAGGTAGAATTTCGCACAGTCGTTAGAGTGATGTGTCACGTGTAGCATCGTCTTCTCTCTGTTTTTGCTGTCGGGGTGAGTGTTCTTCCCGGTTTTCAATTTTTAATTCTTGTGGATTTTTCTACGTTTAATTTATACTATGTTGATTAGTGTTGGTAAGGGAGTCACTGCTCTGCTTCCTTCCTGACGATGGTCACCGTTAGGGAGACACTCCGACGGCCGGACGGTTTGAATAGGGAGGAGAATGATATTTAATTTATTTGCGGATTGTATGTATACAAGTTTTATAATTTTCTGATTGTACCGATTATCTTTTATTTTTGTTTCTTTGTATTTTGCAGCTACTGAAGAAGACCCGAAGTGGGTCGAAACGTTTAGAATTTAATAAATGAGTTTAATTTGAGATCTCATTTTAATTTATTAATTTTGTGCATGTCATCCGCACAGGCTCCGATTGCCGTCGAGATTTTATTTTTATTGTAACACAATAATTCGAGCCGAGATTAACAGTTTTTATATATATATATATATATATCTACATACCTATCGATTTATTTAGCTATCTGCCTATCTATCGAACTATCTATCGATCTACTTATCGATCAACCTATCTATCTATTTATCTATCTATTGATCTATCTGTCTCTCTGTGTTCCTGTTTCTATCTCTCTGGCTCTTCTCTCTTTTCTACATTGCATTCTCTTATACATGCATACGTATATATAATTTTTTAAAAATAATCTGCATTACATAAATGAAAATAATTAAATTTATAATCTAAAAATATAATAATTGTAAACAAAGAAGGGCTATAAGAGCTATTAAACATAATGCAGTGTCAAATGTTATTAATAAAATTCATTTGAACTAAATAATAAATACATAAGAAATAAACATTTATGCGAACGTTTCGGGTGACATTTCAAGCCTTCTTCAGCGCAATGCAAATATTTTAATTATAAATTGAATTGTAATATTAAACATTAAATTTAAAGTGTAAGACAGGCAATAAGAGCCAATGGCGGAAGACAGTGCGTTATCCCAACGAAATTAAATTTTTTTGTTAGAATTAAATATCTATGCACAAGGCACCAAATTTTACTTGGTCACGGCCAAGATTTAAAATATGAAATAATCTCATTTTTGAAATTTAATTTCAATAATCCTTTAACCCCCCTACAGAAATAAATAAATAAAATGCAAAAGAAAATAATAGATCCGAAAGTCGCTGAATCGAGAATCGAACCCGATTATTTCATATTTTAAATCTTGGCCGTGACCAAGTAAAATTTGGTGCCTTGTGCATAGATATTTAATTCTAACAAAAAAATTTAGTTTTGTTGGGATAACGCACTGTCTGCCGCGATTGGCTCTTATTGCCTGTCTTACACTTTAAATTTATATTTATATTACAAAGCCGTGTTTAAACTCTTAACTTAAACATTAAAGACGGTAATTAACAATGTTAAAATAATAAATATATAAAGTCAGTTTTTTGTCTTTTTATATATGTTGCTAAACAAGTCATCGTGTATGACAACCACCATTACTGATACATACTGAGTTCGAGCGACCGTACCATGCAATCACTTATGAGTATGGACTTCCTGATTTACTGGTCAAGAGAGATATCTTGATTGTATCCTCATAATGAAATGTTGTTAAACATTAAATTAAGATCTAAATAAATAATATCCGATTATTCATTATACCCTGTATATACGTACATACATAATACATACATATATATTGTATATATGTATATATAAATGTATGTATGTATATATGTATGTATGTATATATGCATGTATTTATAAGGTGTCCTGCAACTGATGTCCACAGTGAAACATATTTGTATTCTTGAGATCATTCTAAAAATAAACATAATTTTGAAATTTTCAAGATTTTCTCCATCTATACATTTTTTGATATTCTAATGATACCCCCCTCATTCTTATTCAAAATTTATGGGGTTCAATTTTTATAAAATTTTTTTACATAAATAAATATATATATATATATATATAATTTTGAAAAATAACAATTTCTGAAAAATAAAGCAGTCACTTGCTTATTTTAAATAGTTATTAGCAATAGAAATATTATAGTAGTATTAAATAGTCGTTACAATAGTACAATAGTAGTAATAATAGTTATAAAGTTGCAGTAGTAACAAAAAAAGATGTTTTATGCCAAAGACGATCCATTCGTCTGCTAGTTGCTTTTAAAATATCTTCTCCCAAAACGATTTGCATGTGCGTTTTCGTTATTTAAAAAAAGGTATTTTATACCAGAGATGATATATTCGTCTGCTAGTTGCTTTTAAAAATATCTTCTCCCAGAACGATTTGCATGTGCGCTTTGAAAAAAGATATTTTATATCAGAGACGATATATTTGCCAGCTAATTGTTTCTAAAATATCTTCTCTCAAAACGATTTGCATGTGCGTTCTGGTTATTTAAACAAAGATATTTTGTACCAGAGACGATATATTTGTCTGCTAGTTGCTTCTAAAAATATCTTCTTTCAGAACAATTTGCATGTGCGTTCTGGTTATTTAAACAAAGATATTTTATTATCGATTTTAAAAAATCGGTGGAATTATTCTTAGATACGATGGATTCTAAAGTTAGTATTCAAAAAGTGTCACCTTTTCCTAAATAATAAAAAATTATCAAATCAATAGTTTTTTGGGTGCGCGTGTCTTAGTTCGATAATTAATGTTCTGCCAATATCGCGAATCGGGAGAGGATATCTTATTGTTAGACGGAATAATTACTAGGTGTTATACAGTATATTGTCTTTTACTCCGTTTATTCGAGTCACACAAAGAATATAAACTCTTTACTCTCCACCGAGGAAAATCGTGTATCGCGAACGCGAGTCAAATTCTATCTGCCTTTCGAGGCCGCGCATTGTCTTGCTTCTCTCCATTTTTCCACGCCCTTATTTTTATTTTTAGGTGATTAGCCTATCTATTATTTTGAAGAACTTTCGCTTTTTATTATGTTCGGAAATCGAAATCTACCTTCGTCATGTTAGTCACCTATTTGTTATTTTGTGTCCCCGGTCGCGATATTCTTAACACACGTCGCTTGTAATATATTTTTATTTTGTGTAAATTCTATTTTATATATATTTTAATATGCTTGTGGCATTTATTGCCACAGTTTGTTATATTCCAATACATATTGTTGCAAAAAGACGCCTCAATGCAAATGTCTCGTTTGCTATAATCGGAGAAACGAAAAAAAAAAAACATTTTGTGGCTGCGTTCTCACGCGAATGGGCGATGGAGGGGCCCATTTTATCCTCGATATTTAAAAAAATATTATATAATATTTTTTCATTATCGAGTTACATATAATTATCAATATAATTACTTATCATTCACATGTGTGTGTATGAATATATTTACTGAGCATTCACATGTATGTATAAATATATTTACTGAGTGTTCTATGTTGTTGATTGTTTGTGTTGGTTGAGTAAGGAATTAAAGACTACAACTTAGATGTGTATGCACAATACTGTCAGTATATTTGAGTGTAATTATAACACAAGTATAGCGCGGAATACTCCAGAGAGATTTTATTACGCCAGGCACAAGAATCTACAACAGCTAGTACCGGTCGCCACGATACGTCGAACGAGAGTGAAGGGATAGTATACCCTTCCGTATGCTCCGAATTCTCATGTGTGCTCCGCGTGATTTTCGTGCGCAGTTACACGTGATCGCGTCGTGATCACGCCAAAATACTTTATGATATACACAGAGAGACCAAAATACGAAATATGATTCGCTCTATTACAACACTCTCACTCGATGAATATTTTGTATTTGCTCTTTACACATCCATACCTGCTTCACACATTAATCTTTGCAGCCTCTCTTTACACAATGCTTTCGTAAATGGATCAGCAAGTTGTTTACTTGTAGGCACATATATTACAACAATTTCACCCGACATTTGTTTCTCACACGTAAAATAATACTGTGTATCTATATGTTTTGACCTTTTTGTTTCAACGGGATTGCTTACTAATTTTACAGCAGCCTGATTATCGCAATAAAGCCTTGTTGGCAATTCCTGCTCACAATTCAAATCATTGAGCAATCTTCTCAAATAAATTGTTTCCTTTGTTGCAGAACAGAGAGCAACAAATTCAGCCTCTTTAGTAGAGAGCGTTACACAGGATTGTTTTTGTGATAACCAGGCTATTAGTCCAACATTCAACATGCCTATCCAACCAGTCGTACTTCTGCGCGTATTAACATCTCCTGCCCAATCTGAATCACTGTACATGGAGAGGCAATTCTCTGTCGTCTTACCAAAAATTATACCCAAGTTCATAGTCCCCTTCAAATAGCGAAACACACGTTTCACTCCATTCCAGTGACTCTCATTCGGTTTCTCAGAAAATTGGCTTAACACACTCACAACATAAGCTAACTCAGGTCTAGTTGCAATCATTAAAAACATTAATGAACCAATGGCTTCTCGATAGGGAAACTTACGTTCTACAATATCAGCTTCATCGCTTTTTACAAATTTAATATTAGGATCAGCTGGGATAGAGAAAGATGAGCAATTTTCATGATGAAATCTTTCAAAAATTTTAGTAACATATGCACTCTGATGCACTTTCAAGATACCTAATTCTCTATCTCTTTCTATCTGCATGTCTACAAAAAATTCAGCATGAGTACTTTTTACCTTAAACGCTTCACTCAGTTTATCTAGCAAATCGTTCATTTTCACCTTATCATTCCCGCAAATCAGACCATCATCCACATACAATACAACGTAAAGCATAAAATCTTTAGTTTTATAATAATACAGACAGGCGTCTTGTTTCGATTGAGTCAGTCCAAATTCAACAAAGAAATTATGAATTTTTTTGTTCCACTGTTTCGAGGCTTGTTTTAAGCCATACAAGCTCTTCTTCAGTAGACAAACTCGATCATCAATCTCAAATCCAAAAGGTTGTTCCATGTATATGGTCTCCTCAAGATCGCCATGAAGAAAGGCCGTTTTTATGTCAAATTGAATCATTTCAAAATTACTAGCAGCGACAATCGACAAAAGCGCTCGTACGGTGCTGTATTTTGCTACAGGGGAGAATATTTCATCGTAATCAACCCCCTCATTTTGCAAAAAACCTCTCGCGACAAGTCGAGCCTTGTACCTATCGATTTCTCCACCAGCCGCATACTTCTTCTTGAAGATCCATCGGTTCGAAATTACATTTTGGTTTTCAGGTTTCTTCACCAATGACCAAGTTTCATTTTCTTCAAGGGAATCAAGCTCTTCTCCGATCGCCTTGATCCATTTATTCGAGTCTTCAGCATGAAGCGCTTCCTTCAGAGACACAAGTTCACAAGCCAGATACATCGCTTCTGCAACTTTCAGATCAGCCATCCGTTTTGAGTCAGTCAGAGAGGGCAATCTATCTCTGAGCAGATACGGCTCTCTTGGAATAGGTTCGCTCGGATTTCTCCGAACCGGACTTTTTACACACTCTTCACGTTCTTGTGGGCCTTCAGTCTCATTTTTGACCATCACAACACTTTCATCAGGGCTCGGACGTTCATCAAAAATGACGTCTCGCCGCACATAGCATTGCCGAGAAACAGGGTCAAAAACCTTGTACGCTTTACTTTCAGAATGATAGCCGATCATCATCATTTTATGAGTATTCGACTCCCACTTACTTGTTAGTTCTTCGGTCCTTCGGAATATGAACATAACAGGTGCTACCGAAAACCTTTAAATGCGCAATCGACGGTTTTTCTCCATGCCACAATTCGTGCGGCGTTCGACCCTTCAGAGTATTTGTTGCGGTCCTATTCTTAACATATACTGCTACCGCAGTCGCCTCCGCCTATAGATATAGTGGTAGCTGTCTCGCATGCAACATGCTTTTTGCCGATTCAACAATAGTTCTGTTCATTCTCTCAATATATCCATTTTGCTCGGGTGCTCTTGGCGTCGAATATTGATGATTAATTCGCTTGCTAATCAAAAAATTTTCAACATCATCATTACAAAATTCTTTTCCGCGATCAGTTCTTAGTCCCTTAATTTCAACTTGAACTTCTGCATAGAACTTTTGCAAGGCATTAAAGACGTCAGATTTTTCTTTCAGAAAGTACACGAAACAGTATCTCGAAAAATCGTCTCTCAACAAAAGAAAATAATTCGCCCCTCCAATTGAGCTTTGGCTCATTTTTCCGCATAAGTCTGCATGAAATAACTTTCCCGGACTTATACTCTTAGCCTTCGTCGCACCTTCCTTTGGGAAAGTATTTCTATGCTGTTTTCCCGCAATACAGCCCTCGCAAAATGGATTTACATCATTTAAATCGGACACATTCAAATCATTCACACATGAATTTGAGATCATCTGTCGTAAAGTTTGAAAATTTACGTGGCCTAATTTTTCATGCCACTCCATTAAAGTATCAGTTACAGCAACACAGGAATCAACGACTTTATTTACAGGCATAAAATTTAGTTTATATAATTTGCCGTTCTTGCGAAAACCATCAACGATTAATTGATTGTTTTTATAAAACAAAACCCTATTTCCGCCAGTTTCAAAAATCACTTTCATGCCTCTCTCAGATGCTCGGCCGATTGACAGAAGGTTTTTTTTAATTCCCGGAACAAACCAAACGTTACAGATCGTGTGTTTATAACATGATCCATTGGAATTTCTGACCTTCACATCTATGTCACCAATGCCAGCAACAGTAAGCAAATTTCCATCGCCAATCTTTACTTTATGACTCTCATTATTAATTTCATGAAAACTTTTAAACAATTCGCGATTTAAGCACATGTGTTCAGATGCTGCGGAATCAGCATACCACATATCATCATCATCAAAGTTACTTAAAGTTTCAACATTGAATAATTCGCCTTTATTATTGTTTTTCGATGCATTTTCAGTGAGCAAAGAGTGATTTTTGTTCTTACTTTCTAAATATGCCTTTTTGTCATTACAGTTTCGCGCCCAATGCCCTACCTTATGACAAAAATGACATTTACCTCGCCTTACATTATTCCTATTCGATTCAGGATCACGTGATCCCTTGCTGTTGTTACCGTGACCGCCCAATCGTTTCCCGCGTGCCACGAACGCTTCTTCGCCTTTTTGCTCCGCGGTGCTACTCCGCATGTTTAGCAAAGCTTCTTCATTTACAAGGTGATCCGTCAATTTATCCAACCTTTGTTCGCCTTTCGGAACCGCATACCAAGCCGTGCGAACATTATCGTACTTGTCAGGTAAACTTGACATGATCTTAGCAATAATCATCGGCTCCTTTTGCTCCATATTCATGTCTTTCAGTCGCTGCGTGAGCGAAATTATTTTTGCTATATAATCTGCCATTGATTCCGTCGCGTCCATTTTTGCGTTTATAAATTGACCCAATAATACCTGTACCGATTGATCACTCTTCTCCGCGTGGATGGTCCTGAGTCGTCCCCACATCTCAGCAGCAGTCTTACAATCAGTGAGAAAACGCAGTTGGTCAAGCTCCAGTCTTCGCATCAAGAAAGCTTGCGCCTCGGCATCCTTTGCCTCCCACTGTGCAATTGCCACAGCATCCTCAGTGGGCCTTGCCATTGATCCATCGACGTATCTTTTCAATTTATTCTCGACCATGAAAATTTCCATTTGCCGCTTCCATAACTGGTAATTTTGTCCGTTGAAGCGATGCAAATTGTACAACTTTGTCTCAGCCATATCGTCAGACTCAAAATCACTCAAATCACAGGCACTTTTGTTTTCAAGCTTTTTTGTAAAATTATCGCTATTACTACTGCTTTCAGTCACACTATAACTATCACTCGAGTTTCTCTTACTCAATCACAGGTCTCTGGGCCCATAACCTGTTGTTGATTGTTTGTGTTGGTTGAGTAAGGAATTAAAGACTACAACTTAGATGTGTATTCACAATACTGTCAGTATATTTGAGTGTAATTATGACACAAGTATAGCGCGGAATACTCCAGAGAGATTTTATTACGCCAGGCACAAGAGTCTACAACAGCTAGTACCGGTCGCCACGATACGTCGAACGAGAGTGAAGGGATAGTATACCCTTCCGTATGCTCCGAATTCTCATGTGTGCTCCGCGTGATTTTCGTGCGCAGTTACACGTGATCGCGTCGTGATCACGCCAAAATACTTTATGATATACACAGAGAGACCAAAATACGAAATATGATTCGCTCTATTACAACAAAACGTTACAATTTTTTATTTCTAAAAGTATAATTTTTAGAAAATAATGCTGCAAATAAAAGTTCTAGTATTTTAACGGAGATATACATATTTTAATGTTACAGAAATGTTTGTAGAAGACAATTTTTAATATCATTAGTCAACTTGATTATTTTATATTGATTAGTCTAAGTATTTATGTAAATTGATTCCTTGTAACATATTCTGCATACAGGGTAAAATCCCAAGGAGAACAAAAAGTCACGATAATGTCAAAATGACGTCAAAATGAAGTCAAATGGCGAAAATCACAATGACGTCAAACAAGTATGTAAGATCTAACAAATATTATTTTAAAAATCTTAAAAAATAATAAATTTGTACTACACAATTCTCTAATATTTTAACTATAAAACTTTAAAAATCAAGAGGTTAATATTAATTAGCAATTATAAATACCTTTAATGAATTAATTTCCTTCGTGTTTCCAGGCACAATTAAACCGCCAAACAATCACACCACTAATGAAAACAGATCATTCGTCCTCTTCTGGATTTGTTTACGCTTGCTTTGTGCGTAGTACACGTGCACACGTGTCAAAATAAATATGGCAATTGTATGGCGTCACTTTCGATTTCTAAAGTTTTTAGCGCCCTCTATATCCATGCAGGCCACAATGACGTCATTTTAACGTCACCGCAGAAAGGCTTGATATAAATTTGACATTTTAAAGTCAAAATGACATCATTTTGACACTATCGTGACTTTTTGTTCTACTTGGGAAGTTAATAATTGAACGGTTTACGAGAAAATATTTTACATAATCTAACATATTTTGATATAAAAAATAAAAAATATTTCGTAAATAAAATATTTAGTGTTCGATAATACTTTTATGTATAAAATAATTATAGACAAATAAAAAAAGATACACAGTAAAAAAAATATACAATTTGCTACATGCAGCTATATATATTTTTTTGTAAAAACAACATTTTTGTTGTTTATACCAATTGTTTCGTCTAATTATTCTATACATGCAGGAGCGTAGGAGCGTACATAAAAGCAAGACTATTGAAAACTAAATATTTTACGAGATATTTTGTATTTTATATCAAAAATATATCAGATTATGTGAAATATCTCGGAAACTGTTCAATTCTTGGCTACATTTCCTTATATTTTTATGCAGAATATTACAAAAAATCTATTTACATAAACACTTAGAATATAATTATATATAAAATAATTAAATTAACTGAATAAATAAGCTTAAAAATTGCCTCTTACAAACATTTCTATGACATCAACTATGCCTCCCTTGAGATATTAAAACTTTTATTTGAAACATTTTTTTCTACAAACATTTTTAGCGATAAAAATTTGTAACGCTTATTGAAAAACCCGGTACATATTTATTACATCTCTATTCTTCCTATATATATTGTATATATATATATATATATAATAAAAAATAAATTTCGGCTCGTGTAAAATTAAAATAAGTTATAAATTAAAAGGCCAACTTAACGAGCTAATTAATTAGATGTTAAAAATTTTTTATTCTACGTCATGAAAATAATACAAATGATAATTAGTAAACGTTTCAACTGTACGACAGTCTTTATCAATACAAATATCGCTCTGCTAACATATCAATAATTTAAATAATTTAGAAAGACAGAACTTATCATACATGTAAAATATATAGACTTATAATATGAAAAAACACAGTATAACACATTATAATTGTTGGCTTGAATTACGGCTGATCGTTCGAATTAGTCGTTAAAGAGCCTAATCCCGAACATCAGATTTCTGTAGTTCTTTTTGAATAAACGTCTAATTTTGTAATCCATGATGTAAAAATATGTAATAAGCTGTGAAATAATTAATGTGTTAGCCTGAATATTGAATATTTGATTTTTAATAAATAGTGATCACTTACTTCTATGTCGAGACGATAAAAATTCTTTAAAATATTTCTTGTTAAAAAACATTATAAACAATGTATACTTTATACAAAGCAAACTCAATATCTGTAAATCACAATGTCAGAACGCTGTATATATACCGCCATGCTAAGATGACATAGACAATTTTTCTAAAACATCAAAATAAGAACCGTCAAGTCGCTTGGTGTCCTTTTTTAAGTTGATACTGTTTTTTTCCTCTTTAATGTATATCATTTCCGATATCAACCTTTTATAATAATTCCTTTCGTGATCCAAGATTTTTGTGTTGTTCCAATTAAAAGTATGTGTAAACTTTACAATATAATAAAAAATCACCGAGTGTCTTGCAGAATCCAATTTGATATTATTTTTATGTTCATTTACTCTTGTGCCTAATTGTTTTTTAGTTTGCCCTACATATGTAGCAATAATTGTGATGCTACATATACAATCAATTTGCTTGTTTATTAATAAATCTATTCTATCTCATGATAGTAATAGTCTGTTACTTTTGTCCCGACTTAGATTTTTGCCACAATTGATCAAATATTTAATGTTATAAAATGAATTAAACTCAAAATATGCATCAAACTGTTTAAAGGAATAGTGACTCATTTATAATAAACAATAAATAAAGGGGTAAACTTCTAATACAATATTGAGAAATTAAGAAAACACAAAGTATTTATTTTGACTGTGTTTTTATAGCATCGATATAATAAACACACAACTTTTCATAACACAGCTTTGAGCGCTACTGAGACAGAGATATATAAAAGACGTTATACAGGGTGTCCGGTAACTAACGGACCAATGATTAAGGGCGGATTTTCTGACCAATTTGGAGACGATTTTTCCTTAGCAAAAATGTTGAGAAGTCAATAATTTTCGAGTTATAAGCAATTGAAAAAAATGGGTTTTTTGAAAACTAAACATTTTGGAGTTAATATAGTCTAACATAATTACATTCTTCAGTTAATTTTAGGTAGAGTTTACTATAATAAATATAAATATCAATTGAGAGTGTCAAACAGGCAATAAGAGCCAAATCGCGGATGACAGTGCGTTATCCCAACGAAACTAAATTTTTCGTTAGAAATTAAAAAGAATTTAAAAACCTGTGCACAAAGCACTAAGGTTCTTAAATTCTAACGAAAAATTTAGTTTCGTTGGGATAACGCACTGTCATCCGCGATTTGGCTCTTATTGCTTGTTTGACATATATGACATTATATATTATAATAATAAAAAATATTCCATAATGTTCCCTTTTTCTTACAAACAATATTAAAATAATATAAAAATTCAACAAATTTTTAAATCTAATCAAATAACTATGATGTATAGATAGAAAGCGTGCTTATCTTATATATAATATCCGTTTATTTAACATTTCTTTTAAATACATGCAATAAATGGAGTGTTAACAGTGTGGCTCACATCTGGGGTTCAAAGCCATACGATGCGTAAGCAGATAAATGCGTCCGAAATGATACGAAATTATTTATATATAAACTTAATAGAAAGAAACTTCAATGTATCTTTTTATTGCACAAATAACTTTATGTAATTTATTTTAATGACAGATACATAAATCCGACAGAAAACAAATTCGTCGCCTTTGTAGCGCTCGGTGAAAGCTGGCATAATTATTATCACGTGTTTCCGTGGGATTACAAGACGGCCGAATTAGGAAATTACACGCTCAACATGACCACGATGTTCATCGATGCCTTCTCAAAAATAGGCTGGGCGTATGATCTCAAACAACCTTCCAAAGAACTCTTAAGAACCGTCGTAATGAAGAAAGGTGATAGGAGTCATTCTCTGCAAAGTGTATCGCATCCAGATAGCAAAATGGATTAATAATTTCTGTCACGTTTTTTTTAATTCAGCAGCAGATTAATATTATTTTGTTAAAATGCGAATAAATGATCACTTCTTATTTATTTCTCGCTACGTTCAAATAAAGTTTTTTTTTTTTTTTTATATTTTTTAATATCAACTGACAACTTGTTAAGTTTAATAGCTCTTATAGCCCTTCTTTGTTTACAATTTATTAATTTAACAGAGCTAATTACTAATTTTATTTAGTAATAATATATTACCATGAAAAGTAACTGTAATATTTTATTCAAGGTGCAAGTTCACATTGAACATACATACATATAAGTAAAACTGATTACAATTTGATTCTAGAAAATAAGTGCGATATGTTATTCTTAGTGCACAAAATATAATAGTCGTTTATAGAGATTTGATTTGAAATTCATACTAGCCCGTACAATGAAAAATAATTGCTCGTAATTCCAGAGTACCAATTTGTACAAAATTCCCCTTGTTCGTGTTTTAACCCTGTAAAGAAATAGACAAGAAAAATATTGGTACAAAAGTCGGCTGAATCGGGAATCGAATCCGAGACCTTTTGCTTGCCAGGCGACTGCTCTTTCAAATATTCTTAATATTGTTTCTTTGCGTCTGGGCCTATTGTTACAACGCTTTGGGGTGAAAGCATTGAGAAAAGTATTGTTTCGTAAGTGTCTGAATAGCTCAGTTGGAAGAGCAGCCGTCCGGCAAACGAAAGGTCTCGGGTTCGATTCCCGATTCAGCCGACTTTCGGACCAATATTTTTATCGCCTATTTCTTTACAGAGGGTTTAAAATAGGAACAAGGGGAACTTTGAGATCTCAACCATAAGATATGAATTCCTAAGTTTCTTAATTTTTCACAATAACATCGCGTTTGCCTCTATTGGCCGAGATGGAGATGGAAATGTTATATATAATAATTATAATTCTAAAAAAATAATATAATAATTAAATGCTCTTAAATTCAAATAAAGTATTACACATATAAAAGGCTAATAAGAGCAGAAGTAATATTACGGTTATAAAAACTAATTTATTACATTTAATCAATTTGTACTGATAGAAACAATAAAGTTTAACTTAATCTAAAATTATAAAAATAAAATCGAAAGTTAAAACGAATGAGAAAGCGAACGTTTCGATCCCTTCAGCGCAGTACAAAAAGCAAATTAAAATCACCAAAGTCTACATGTTTTTAACGTATAAATGTCTAATAAACATATTTAGACGCGGTTACATCAGTAAACGAAATAAAACGTCGTAAGATTAATATGACTCTCACTAAGCCATCACATTTACGTTACTGTAGGAAGCGATCCTCTCTAGTTTTTTGACTACGAGATTGGCAGGTGTTAAAATATAAAATATTAATCGCATTCTATAAATGAAAATAATTTTCTCATTACACCTCACTAATTATAAGATCCACAATCAAGTGCGTTATGAAACAATAATCTAACAATTGGTATAAAAAAATGCTAATAAAAACTTACACATATATATAATGTGACAATATTTTAGTTGTAACAGTAGCAAAAGTGACGCTAGTGTAATCTTCATGTCAGTAGAACGGCTCAGAGGAAACTGAAGCTCAGTTGGAAATGTAAGGTGACAAACAATCAGTAATTATTTTGTTGTTTTGTAAAAATCTAAAAAGTTTATTTTATTATTATCGTCAGTTTCCAGAGTGAATTGGAGTCTATTATGATAAGAATTAAAAATCATAAGTGTGTGGTCAATTAAAGTCAAATCATTAATAACAGACCACCGCGTTAATTTTAACTATGAATTTGATTGGGAGAACATTAATATTTCAGATAAAGAAATATATTACGGAAAAAGATTAGTATCAGAAATGATATACATAAAAAGACAAAATAATAGTCTCAATTTACAGATTGATACTGAAAATCTATCTGATATTTATATCGAAACTATAGAGAGACTACCTAAACTCTAAGGTTAAATAACAAATACAAAATGATTATAATTGTTTGTCACCTTATAAGGTGACCTTACATTTCCAACTGAGCTTCAGTTTCCTCTGAGCCGTTCTACTGACATGAGGATTACACTAGCGTCACTTTTGCTACTGTTACAACTAAAATATTGTCACATCACATCATAAATATATGTAAGTTTTTGTTAGCATTTTTTTATACCAATTGTTAGATTATTGTTTCATAATGCACTTGATTGTGGATCTTATAATTAGTGAGGTGTAATGAGAAAATTATTTTAATTTATAGAATGCGATTAATTTTTATATTTTAACACCTGCCAATCTCGTAGTCAAAAAACTAGAGAGGATCGCTTCCCACAGTAACGTAAATGTGATGGCTTAGTGAGAGTCATATTAATCTTACGTTTTATTTCGTTTACTGATGTAACCGCGTCTAAATATGTTTATTAGACATTTATACGTTAAAAACATTTAGACTTTGGTGATTTTAATTTGCTTTTTGTACTGCGCTGAAGGAGATCCGAAAAATTGGATCGAAACGTTCGCTTTCTCATTCGTTTTAACTTTCGATTTTATTTTTATAATTGTAGATTAACTTAAACTTTATTGTTTCTATCAGTACAAATTGATTAAATGTAATAAATTAGTTTTTTTTTTATAACCGTAATATATTACTTCTGCTCTTATTAGCCTTTTATATGTGTATTACTTTATCTAAAAAAATAGATGTAAAAAGTTCTGTTTGTTAATAATTCAATTTCAATTTCTTAATTTTATTTGATTCTCATTATTCCCTTTAATATT
The DNA here is from genome assembly GCF_048542155.1 of Nylanderia fulva. NCBI lineage: Eukaryota > Metazoa > Arthropoda > Insecta > Hymenoptera > Formicidae > Nylanderia > Nylanderia fulva. Next base: position 58,216 of record NW_028190410.1, on the reverse strand, counting down.
ATATATAATCTTTCAAGTGATAAAATTATTATCTCATTTTGCTAAATTTTCTATTGTAATCTCTCTTATATTCTCGGTATTGTATTCTATTTGTATAGCATTCATTTAAAATTACCGCATCGCCGATGTATCTTTTCTTTGTATTTAAGCGGTTTTTCTTGTCTCACGCGTCTTACCGCACGCGCGCTTCTTACTCTACCTTCATAGCGAAAATTAGCTGACTCAAATCGTCGACCTACTGTGTGTACCAAATAAATTCAACTTTATCGTGTCTACTGTTTGTTTAAAAATCTTTGTCTTCGATCAACATTCGTACGAGTAATATCGCGTTTTTTGTCGTTATCATGATTTTCTCTATCTTTTACTTGTATTATCTCAAGTTTTCGTTGTGCATCTAAATAAACTTTCAGTGCATTATTGTATTGATTGTTTTCTTTTGTAATCAATCCTATCAATATAATCAATTCTATCAATATGTTAATACTGTAAATTGACAAAAACTTATGTTGTAAAATTAAAATTAATATTAATCAAAATTAATATTTGTCACTAGTGGTGAAAATAAGCTTAAACAACTTGACTACGACGTAACTAGCAATTTTATTTGATTATTTCACGACGTTTCGACCATTTGGTTGTGGTCCTTTTCAAGTGAAATTTCTACAACATAATGTTACACAATATTTTTTAACATACGAAAACTCATTTAAGTGTTAAATTAATAAAATAACATATCAATTATAGTGACAGATTTATTCAGGATGCGTTTAATATTTCTAATAAATATTTGCAGATTAATAAAGATTTAATTGTTACCAAAGCTGACAAAGAACAAGTGACAGTGGTAGTGGTTATAAATAGAAATGATTATGTGACTAATATGGAATTATTGTTAAGTGATTCGATGACATACAAAAAATTAAATAAAAATCCGATTACACGTCTGACGAACAAACTTCATACGTTAGTAAAGTCATGGCATAATAATGAGATTATTGATGATCAAACATATAAATTTCTGAATTGCACAAATGGTAATTTACCACGGTGTTATGGACTCCCGAAGATCCATAAGAGCGGGTATCCATTGAGAATCATTGTGTCATCGTTAGGCAGTCTCTTTTATAATATTGCCAGTTACATTCATGAGATATTAGTTAAGTCTGTTAAGAAACCGGATTCAAATGTTAAGGATGTTTGGACTTTTGTGAATACTATTAAAAATACAAGGGTTAATGACGATGACGTAATGATTTCCTTAGATGTTTGTTCGTTGTTTACAAATATTCCAAAAAATTTAGTTTTTTCTGCAATTGAAAGTCGTTGGAGTGACATAAATCTAAAAACTAAATTTAATTTGCAACAGTTCCTATACGCTGTTGATGTAATACTTACTTCAACTAGTTTTCAATTTAACGAGCAGTATTATGAACAGATTTATGGAAGCCCTATGGGATCCCCTCTCAGTAGTATCACCGATACTAGCTGACTTAGTAATGGATGACTTGGAAACAAATTGTTTAAATTCTTTAAGTTTTAAAGTTCAGACTTTTTATAGATATGTGGACGACATTTTTGTTATTTTACCTAGCTCTAAAATAAATGAAATTTTAAGTACATTTAATAACTATCATGAACGTTTAAAATTCACACATGAAATAGAGACCAATTCTTCTATTAATTTTTTAAATTCTACAGTTATCCGCAATGGGAATAAATTGACAACTAATTGGTTTAGGAAACCTACAAGTTCTGGCAGATACATCAATTTTCTTTCGAGTCATTCTATTAAGTACAAAATTAATACGATTTACAATTTAGTAGACCATGCAATTTTACTTTCTAACGAACAATTTCATAATACGAATATTGAGATTGTAAAGAACATTTTAATTAATAATTGTTTTCCGGATCATATTATTAATAAGTATGTAATATAACCGTATCGCGCGGAATTCGCAGCGAATATCAATTCGTCGCGTAAGGAGAAAAGTCTCCTGCGGAATATCGGTTTCCTTCGGCGCGATCTCTCCGTCCGATCACAAAAAAAATTATAACAACAAAAAAAATAAAAAAAGAAAACTAAAATCTCGATTTAGTTGGGCGCCAGGTGCGGCAGCCGCACCGTCTCTCAATTAATAAATTCGCTGGACGCTAAGTCTTGATTTACTCGGACTTATTGTCCCAGCCCTCTCGCGGGCGTCAATCACGGGAGAGAGAGAGATCGCGACGTCAACTTTCCCGCTCGGCTAGCCTCTGTACGGGTAAGGGTTCGGGTGCGTGGCGGCGAGAAATAACCCGAGGAATTAAAGTTAATAAAACATATATTTAAATTTTGTTCATAAGAAACATGAGTATATAATATACAGAAATAAGCGGCGTGCACAGACGCACGATTGAGAGTTTGGTGAGGCAATACGACCGGTGGTTCGCCGTGCCGAGTTATGAATAATATTTAACTAATTCGCGGCAACGAGGTAGTGTCTCCAATAACAAAAAAAATGATTAATTAAATCGGCGATGCGCCACCGGGTATATTACTCCACGCCGCGGGCGCGTGATCCGCGCGGTATGCGCGACAACAAAGGGGCCGGCGTAAGGGCGCACCGCGTGCGCCGTACATAAATTCCATACACAAAATTAAACGTAATCACGCCTTTTCTTTTAAGACAACATCAATACTTTAATGAGCCCGAAAGCGTTTATGAGCTCCCCGATTTTTCGCCTCGAACAATATTCGGCAACGCGTAAATCGCGGTACTTTTCGCGCGACAATGTTACGCGCGAAGACTGTCCACGCGGGAGAGAGAATATGCGGAAACGCAAGAGAGTGGATGGGTCGTAGTTTCTCCCAATAGAGTTTTCGTTACGTTAATACCGCGACTCGACAATAAAACTAATCTCTCGCAATTTTATAACGGGCCGGCAACTAAGTCCGGCATAATCTCTTAACGATAGGTAATTCGGGACCCATCCACCCTGCTACCTTAATTCGGCGACAGCAGGATGACCACGTCGTCTCACCAGTCCTATAACGATCCTTATCGTCCTCTCCTCTTTCGCTCTCCCTAAGTTGCGCTTCCGTTCGGGACCTCCACTCTCGTCGGGCGCTCGCTAGACAGTGCCGAACCGGGGGCCCTCAGGAGACACGTCGGTGACCCAATTACCTAGATAGGCCACTCGCGGCGCTATCAGGTCGGCCGCGCGCGCGGCCTCGGTGATCCTTGCGGCCGCGCGCTTAATTATCCTTACCCGCGGAGTCCTGATCCGCGGGTTGCCCTTCGTAGGCGGTCGTCGCGGCAGCGCACGGCAGGGCCGCTCCTTGCTCTCCTTCGGGATGTCCGGATGTCCCGGGAGCGGCAGCTCTCCTGCCGGCGCTCCGTATGCGGGGACTCGGGTGCTTGTTGCACCCGAGTGGCCATCCCCCGCTCGCTCCTGGAAGGTACAAATTTTTAGGCAGTGGCACCTACTCCGTTGTCGGATGTTCGGTGAAGAAATTTTGGATCTTGGGCTTACCGAGCGTGTCCCTGACGAATGGGGTCCCCGTCGTCCTGCTTCCTATGCCTTCCTATTTCTCCTCCAGGGTTTCTCTTTCGGCTGAGACTCGTCGCACATCCTGTCTGCCGCCGAAATAATCCTAACTCTCAATAAAAAAATATACAAAAACGCGTAGCAGCGGGATCGCGTCCGGTCCCGCGCTTTTCGCACGCACGCTCTCTCTCTCTCTCTCTCTCTCTCTCTCTCTCTCGCTGTCTCGGGAGAGCAGAGGTCCCGTGCCCTCCCCCGATCGGGCCATTCAGCCCTTGTGACGGACAATTTCAATTTGTCACGTCACAGTAAATAAAAGAATTAATGTACTGAATAACAACAGGAATGGTAACGGTCACAATGCGGATAATAACGACAGTTTGAGTAATGATTTAGATAATAACGTCAATGTGAATTTGGCTTAAGATAAGAATTATGTAATTCCACTCCCATACGTTAAAGACGTTAGCGACAGTATTAAGAGGTCACTTAATAATGCTAACATAAATGTCGTTTATAGTTTGCCAAAAAAGTTGAATAGGCTGATAAAACGAGGTAAAGATTTAATAACTAATGATATTAAAACGAATGTAGTTTACAAGATTAATTGTGAAAATTGTAATGCATCATACATTGGACAAACAAAAAGACATTTATGCACTAGAGTGAAGGAACATGCTAGCAATATTAAATTACATGAGTCTAATCATTCGGTTTTGAGCAAACACAGATGTGATTTTGGGCATAACTTTGATTGGAAATCACCGACAATTTTACATAACAAGAAACATGTAAGAAAGAGAGAGATTGCTGAAATGTTCTTCATAAAGAAGCATGACAATACAGTTAACCTACAGAAAGACACCGAGAATTTGACAAACATTTACGACAAAATAATAAAGATTGTTTAGTGGCGCGTTTCAAGTTTAGTCGTTGACGAAACATCATAACGATGGGACGTGTTCCTCTTTTAACTTTTAACTTTTAACATCATAACGATGGGACGTGTTCCTCTTTTAACGTTTAACTTTCGATTTCAAATAACACCGGTGTGATGTTATGTTAACCTCGGTTTAATTGATGGTATGTTTATAAAATTTATACTTATTTTATTAATTTAACACTTAAATAAGTTTTCGTATGTTAAAAAATATTGTGTAACATTATGTTGTAGAAATTTCACTTGAAAAGGACCACAACCAAATGGTCGAAACGTCGTGAAATAATCAAATAAAATTGCTAGTTACGTCGTAGTCAAGTTGTTTAAGCTTATGTTGTAAAATTAAAAATTCCAAAAAATATCAAAACATTGCACCAAATAAAAATTTATACAAAAAATTAAAAATTAAAAAATTATGCAAAAATTGAAAATTAATAAAAATTAAGAAATATAAAAATTTTAGTTAAAAGAACTTGGCGTTGTTAAATTTTAAATGTACTGCAATGTACCTTGTCTGTAATATATCTCAAAGTAACAAATATTAATTTTATGTAAACATTACGTTAATAGTAAATAATTAATTTTAATATTACTTCATAATAACTGGAACATTAATAGAACATAAATATGATGTTTTTTTTTAAATCGGCCAACAGAGCCAAAGCACAAAAAATTAATTATTTGGAACTGTATCTCTTGGTTTGAGATCACTAAGTTCTATATATAAATTAATCTTGAAACTTACATATGGAGAAATAGGGTCGAAAGGGTCTGAATAGCTTAGTTGGTAAGAGCAGTCGCCCGGAAAGTGAAAGACGCGGGTTCGATTTCCGCTTCAGCGACTTTGCGGACCTATATTTTTCGCACCTATTTCTCCATATGTAAGTTTCGAGATTAATTTATATATAGAACTTAGTGGTCTGAAACCAAGAAATACAGTTCTGAATAATTAATTTTTCGTGCTTTGGCTCTGTTGGCCGATTTAAAAAAAACATCATATTTATATTCTTAATATTGAGAAGCCGATGAAAATATTTCTTTCTGATTAATAAAACAATTAACTGAAACATAAATATACAGAATACGTTATGCGAATATTAGCATATTGTTCAATTTAGAGTGCCAAATTTTTCAATTAACATTTTTTTGTATTAATTTTTAATTTTTGCATAAATTTTTAATTTTTTATGTTTTGTATAAATCAATCAAAATTAATATTGGACGCTAGTGGTGAAAATAAACTTGGCAAACTTGATTTCGACGTAACTAGCAATTTTATTCAATACTTTCACGACGTTTCGACCATTTGGTTGTGGTCCTTATCAAGTGAAAATTCTATCAATTAAAATGAAATTAACGCAACATAACACCGGTCTTATTTAAAATTAATAGTTAAAAGAGGAACACGTCCCATCGCTATGATGTTTCGTCAACGACGAATGGGACGTGTTCCTCTTTTAACTATTAATTTTAAATAAGACCGGTGTTATGTTGCGTTAATCTCATTTTAATTGATAAAATTTTCACTTGATAAGAACCACAACCAAATGGTCGAAACGTCGTGAAAGTATTGAATAAAATTGCTAGTTACGTCGAAATCAAGTTTGCCAAGTTTTTTTTTTGTATAAATGTTTTATATGATTATTTTTTAGTTTTTAGAAGTATTAATTTTACAACATAAGATTTTGTCAATTGACAATTTTTTATATCTATTTTTCTAGAATTATAATTATATTGTACAACTAAATTATATTACGCAAAGATAAAATAATATTATTTAAAGCAAATTTTTACAATAATGCAAAAACACTGTGTTTTGCGAACACTTTTTCACATGGCGCGTAGATTTAGCGCTCTTTTTTTATCTTTTTCTAAAAAAGGTTCTACATATCACGATCAATTTTAAAAAAATGTGTAATACTTTCAAATAAGAAAATTTTTCGTCACGATTCAACATAACAAAATAGTATTTGGTCTGTATTGCATATTGATTTTTCATTATTTATTACGATAGATGAAAACGCGATTATCATATCAAGAAATTAAAAATTAGAGACTGACACTGATACACATAGACAGACAGCATAACAAAAGATAATCTCCTAAATTGTATCGACTTACCACTTTTCTATCACTCAACTTTCACAGCTGCTTTGGGATATTAAAATTGATAACGAATTGTTTCTTTTGTCGGAACGACAAACAAGTAAACTGACAGCAAGATGTTGTTCTTTTTAATCAAGGTGCAATGATTACTTTTTTTAATAGTTTCATCGATTAACTTCACTGCCTGTAGATATAAGTAAATTGAGATAAACAAACAATCTACGATAACGAGCGACGACGATAAAAGAACTGTGAGGCACAGATATCATATGTCGAATTATATATTATTGTCAGTGTTTAGAGTGAGAGAGAAGAAGAAAGAGCCTATCAGCACATCCGCTAAAAAAGTACGAATCATGTGAATATTTTTCTTGTAAAATAGGGTAAAATAAATTAGAATAAATATTAATTTTAATGTAATACATAATGCAAGTAGCTTTGACTTTGACGTATTGTATATAGTCACTTTCTAAAGATTTTAATAGTCATTCTTATCATTCAACCATTGTTTATTATAAAGTTATTAGCAAATAAATGTGCATAAAAATTGAGCTTTAAAAGTAAATTCATAATTCAGAAAGAAAATCTACTAAGTTCAAATAGAAAGATGGCCTGTACCTTCGAAGGTATTAATGTACGTAGGATCCATGTTTATTACACATTTGTTTTTTATTTTAATCAATATTATTTGTTCTTAAAATATATAATGTAAACCATTTTTTTACACTACAATTACCATATATTCATATAAGTTTGCAAAATCACATATCACATTGCGAATTTTAATATAAAACGAGAGCTCTAATTTTATCTATAATTCACATGAAATTGATTACAATTCCAAAAATTATTTTGTAAGAAATAATGTACTCATATGTTAATAGTGATATAAGAAGATTTCTAACCCATGAGCTCCGACGGGGTTGCGGGGCGAGAGGGACTTTTAGCGCGAGAGAATAACGTCACGCGGAGAGGGGAACGAGAAATTTTGGATTTTTCAAGTTTAGGTGAAAATTTCGGTGTACAATTAGATCAAAGTAATAGATTTCGGCAGTTTCCATATATTATAAATTTACATGCATGTCCAAAAAAAAAACAATTTTATTGTGTTCAACATATTACATTTTTTTACTAATGATATTGAAAATTGCCTTCTACAAACATTTCTGTAAGATCAAAGTATGTATATCTCTGTTGAAATACTGGAACTTTTATTTGCAGCATTATTTTCTAAAAATTATACTTTTAGAAATAAAAAATTGTAACGTTTTATTTAGAACACTCAGTAAATATATTTATACACAAACATGTGAATGCTCAGTAAATATATTCATACACACACATGTGAATGATAAGTAATTATATTGATAATTATATGTAACTCGATAATGAAAAAATATTATATATTTTTTAAAATATCAAGGATAGAATAGGCCCTTCCATCGCCCATTCCCGTGAGAACGCAGCCACAAAATGTTTTTTTTTTGTCCGATTATAGCAAACGAAACATTTGCATTGAGGCGTCTTTTTGCAACGATATGTATTGGAATATAACAAATTATTGATTTGATAAATTTTTATTATTTAGAAAAAGGCGACACTTTTTGAATACTAACTTTAGAATCTATCATATCTGAGAATAATTCCAACGATTTTTGAAAATCGATTCATTGCTAGTATTCTTATATGTGCTGTTCCTAGAGTCATTTTCCTTTTGGCCTTTGGTTTTAGTTTTTATGAGTTTCCAATCTTTAAATTGGCACTTGATTTCTTTCATATGATTATTGAATGATCTCTAAAGTTCATTCCACATATGAGAAAAGTGGAAAATGCGACGCTCTTGAGACATGCTTTTGGATACAATTTATATCCAGAGGGCTATTCTCGAGATAACAAAATAATTGTTATCTTTGCAAAATTCGACATATTTTATACCAGAGACGATATATTCGTCTACTTGTTGCTTTTAAAAATATCTTCTCCCAGAACGATTTGCATGTGCGCTCTGAAAAAAGATATTTTATATCAGACGTTTTTACTACACGGACCTGTATTTGAATTTGACTCCAGGCATTGCATCGTGGGTACTAACTCATGCAAATTGTGCTGGGAGAAGATATTTTTAGAAGCAACTAGCAGACGAATATATCGTTTCTGGTATAAAATATCTTTTTATAAATAACCAGAACGCACATGCAAATCGTTCTGGGAGAAAATATTTTTAAAAGCAACTAGCAGACGAATATATCGTCTCTGGTATAAAATATCTTTTTATAAATAACCAGAACGCACATGCAAATCGTTCTGGAAGAAGATATTTTTAGAAGCAACTAGCAGACGAATATATCGTTTCTGGTATAACATATCTTTTTTAATAACCAGAACGCATATGCAAATCGTTCTGGGAGAAGATATTTTAGAAATAATTAGCAGGCAAATAAATCGTCTTCAATATAAAATATCTTTTTCCAGAGCGCACATGCAAATCGTTCTGGGAGAAGATATTTTAGAAACAATTAGCAGGCAAATATATCGTCTCCGATATAAAATATCTTTTTCCAGAGAGCACATGCAAATCGTTCTGAGAGAAGATATTTTAAAAACAACTAGCAGACGAATAGATCGTCTTTGGCATGAAACATCTTTTTTTGTTACTACTGCAACTTTATAACAATTATTACTACTATTGTACTATTGTAACTACTATTTATTACTACTATATTTCTACTACTAACAACTATTTAAAGTAAGCAAGAGACTGCTTTATTTTTCAAAAATTATTTTTCGAAATTATATATATATTTTTATTTGTGTAAAAAAATTTTATAAAAATTGAACCCCATAAATGTTAAATAAGAATAAAGGGGGTATCATTAAAATATCGCAAAAAATTTATAGAAATAGGAAATCTTGAAAATTTCAAAATCATGTTTATTTTTAAAATAATCTCAAGAATACAAATAGTATAAGTTTTACTGTGGACATTAGTTGCAGGACACCCTTATATATATACATATATATATATACATACATAAATATATATATATATATATATATGTATATATATATATTGCAAATATTAAAAAGTAATATACGTTGAGTATATAGTATTGGAGCGAACTATGCGCTAATAACGCTAATAATATTCTTTTAATTTTGGCATCTTAAAAATTATAAATCAATTAACATGCATACTCCACTAATGGTAGATAAGTTGATTGCACTGCGTGAGTTGTGCGACACTGCGGCTAGACATTTTTCATTTGTCTTCACTGCTCTTCTTGGCTCTTATCATTACTGTCTCATTTCTCGTTCATCTTTCATGCAGTACACCACGCTTTGAAAAATCTAGAAATCGACTTGCGACGTTTTAATTTGTCTAAAGTGATTGTGCGTTGTGTGAAAACAACATTTCGTGGAGTAGCAGCAGGCAGTACATATAGTTTTATTAATATTAAAGCGGTAAGTCTCGTATATATGTCTTATATTATTTTATTTACTATTTTATTTATAATTAAGCATAGTTACAATAAACTTTTTCTTCATATGTTTATTTCTTAAACTAATATAACATGCTAGTCCAATAATTTAATTAATATAATCTAGCAGCACAACACATCCGAAAGACATGCAGAAAATATCTTCGGAATATTTTCTGAACGTCTTTTGAATATGTATGCTGTATGAGTAAAGTGGTTAATATAAAATGCATAAATCTATTGCTTTTAAAAAGCTGTACTAACTTTTCAATTTTTTTATAAATTCAATTTTTTCAATTTTTATATAAATATAATATTATTTTCAATCCTGTTTCGGTCCAATTTTTCAGTTATTTTATTTTTTTAATTTTAATTTATAGTACTTATATATACAGCACGCTCATTCAAAAGACATCCAGAAGATATCTTCGGGATATCTTCTGAATGTCTTTTGAATATGTATGCTGCATGAATAAATTTGGTTAATATTGTTACGTCCCTGATCTTTCATCCCCTGAATATCATCCCTTGTGTCGTGGAGCTTCATCGTTAAGGGGGGTTGTTTATTGACAACCGCCCGGTGGTTGTTTTCAGGCTCCATGACAGTTTTGGTCTAGCTGTCATCTCGTACGGACGTGACTTGACCAGAGAGCAATCTTCTTTCTTTCGCGTGTACATTAGTCATTGTATTTCATCATTGTATAAAGGATCATTTCTTCATAAGAGAGTGTATTTATTTCGCGAGCCGCGAGTGAGTGAGAGTGTGTGCGAGAGACGTCTTTTGCGAGAAAGAACGTCCGGAGGACGTAACATTTTGGGGGCTCGTCCGGGATCGGATCGAAGGAATATCTCACCGCAACGGAACGGAAACGTCGAGAATGATACATTCCCCGAGAATTACCCGTTCACAAGCTCCGTCTCGAACGACTGGCAGCGAGGAATCAGGAGAGCAAACGGGCTCGTTACCGGAAGTCGCAGGAGAACCGGCGGTAACAGAATCTACAGCTCTTCGGGTTCTCCTTCTTGAAATGCGAGAGATGCGACAGGAACAGACTCGTCGAGAGGACGAAATTGCGACGATGCTGCGTCGTCACGACGAGGAACTTCTAGCCTTGAAGGAGATTCATTCCCGGCCACAAAATCTACAGCTAAGTCCTTCTAATAATAGAACGTGTGGAAATTCGGGTACGCATTTTTTAAATGAGAGGGAGAACGATTTTCGCGCGATATTAGGGTACAAATTAAAACCTGATACTTATGACGGGACAGTATCACTTCGTGAATTTTTCTCGCAGTTTAACTTAATTGCTCAAGCAAATAGTTGGGATGATACGACAAAGACTGTTGCACTCGCTTCGAGTTTGAGGGGAAAAGCGCGTTCAGTATTAGAGACGGTAGAAGACGTGTCCAATTTAGAATTCAACGAATTAAAATCAAAACTTGAATTGCGTTTTGGAGAAGGACTCTTATCACAAAATTATTACGTTCAATTTACAAATCGGAAACTAAAGTTTGGGGAAGATTTGGCAACATTAGGTTCGGAACTTGAAAGATTGGTTCGCCTTGCGTATCCCGAGTGCCCACACGAAATCCAAGATAAAATCGCCTGCGCGCAATTCATTTCAGCGATATATGATAATTTTGTCAAACGAACTTTACAATTAGAAAATATAACCTCATTGAGTTTGGCAATTGAAAGGGCAAAAGCCATAAAAATAATTCAAGGGGAGGGTTACGAAAGAAAGAGAGGAAATTTTAATTTTAATAAAACTTTTTCGAGTATTGAAAAAAAGAACGCGCAGGGTAATAAATTAGAAGGCGAACGGGATGAAAGAGATAAGAAAGAAAAGGGAAATTGGCCAGGCAGCAAATTTAGCGCCGGCCAAAGAGAATGTTGGACGTGTGGGAAAATCGGACATTTCCGGTACGAATGTCCTATTGAGAAGGGAAACTTGGTTTAGCCGAGCTTACCGGGGAGAGTTTGGCTTCCGTGAAAAATTCCTCGGAAGTTATATTAAATGTAAATAGAATTAAGGATAATGATTATTTCATTTTTAAAGGAAAAATAGATGATAAAGTATGTTCTTTCAAGGTTGACACGGGCTCCGATGTTTCCATAATAAATAGCAAATTTGTTGAAAAAGAGAAAAGGAAGATTTTTAAGAATTTTGTTAATTTAAGATATCCCACCGGAGAAAAAGTTTGTGTAGAATTTTGGGCAGAAGTTAAAGTCGAATTAGGGTAATATTCGTTAAAAATTCCAATGTTTATTGCAGACATAAATGATGAATGTCTTTTGGGAATAGATTTTCTAAAAATGGTAAATTTGGAAAAAATCTTTGATTCGGCTTTTGGAATTCCGACGTTTGAAAAAGAAATAGCTAGAATTGAAAATTCTTTTAAAAAAGTTCCAATCCCCTTGAAAGAACTCTATGAAATGAATTCTCAACATTTAACTGAAATAGAAAAGGAAAGTTTTGTCGATTTTCTTAATGAATTTGATGATTTATTTTCTGAAAACATTATTGCGAGAAATTGTACTGTTGTAGAACATAATGTAAATGTGCGAGATTCTCCTCCCATAAAACAGGTTCCTCGTAGGATTCCGATTCAAATGAGGGAAGAAGTCGATAAGATTTTGGAAGATATGAGTTCACGTGGAGTAATTGAGGAGTCACATAGTCCATGGGTTTCTCCTGCTGTCATGGTTAAAAAGAAGGACGGTTCTATAAGGTTTTGTGTTGATTATAGAAAATTAAACGAGGTGACTATTAAGGATTCTTATCCCCTCCCCCGAATTGATGACATTCTTGATCAGCTAACAGGCAGGTAATTCTTGGTTTTCCACTCTTGATCTTAAAAGTGGGTATTGGCAAATTAAGATCCGTCCCGAAGACAAAGAGAAAACGGCTTTTTCAATAGGAAAAGGACTTTGGCAATTTACAATTATGCCCTTTGGGTTGTGTAACGCCCCTGCAACATTTGAACGCCTTATGGAAAAGGTCTTACAAAATTTATTATCAAAAATTTGCCTTGTTTATTTGGATGATGTGATAATTTTTGGGAAAAGTTTTACTGAAATGATAAACAATCTTAGAACAGTATTTTTACGATTAAGAGAAGCAAATTTAAAAATAAATCCGAAGAAATGTGTGTTATTTAGTAAAACTGTAAAATATTTGGGTCATGTGGTTTCCGCGGAGGGCGTTGTTACAGATCCCGATAAGATTTCCGTTGTTAAAGATTGGCCAATACCTCACACAAAAAAACAATTACGAAGTTTTCTGGGATTTTGTTCTTATTATCGTAAATTTGTTAAAGGATTTTCTTCCTTAGCTAAACCCCTTTACATGTTGACAGAAGGTCAAATTAAATACATATGGGGAGATGAATGTCAAAAAGCTTTTGAAAAGTTAAAGTTTTTATTATGTTCTTCTCCAATTCTTTCCTTTCCAAGGGAAAAGGGAGAATTTTTATTAGATACCGACGCGTCGAATATAGGAATCGGTGCAGTGTTGTCTCAGAAACAAGATGGAGAAGAGAAAGTAATTGCTTATTTTAGTCGTGTGCTTAATAAAGCCGAACGGAACTATTGCGTTACTCGCCGGGAACTTTTAGCGATAGTAGATTCTATAAAATTTTTTCGTCATTATCTTTTGGGACAAAAGTTTTTAATCCGTACGGATCATGTTTCGTTACGATGGCTTTTATCTTTCAGAGATTTGGAAGGTCAATTAGCTCGATGGATGGAAAGATTACAGCAATACGAGTTTGAGATTATCTATCGTAAAGGGATTTCTCACAATAATGCTGACGGATGGATTGTCTAGAAGACTTTGTGAATCGAACAATTGTCAATATTGTGCAAAAGTGGAAAAGAAAAATTCAGAGGAGAGGGAACAAACAGTTTCTCGTATTGTGTTCGAAGGCGAAAATTTGGAAAATTGGCGTGAAATGCAACGACAAGATCCTGACATTTCATTTATTCTTCGTGCCAAGGAAACAAAAATTCGTCCCCCACGCTCAGAAATAGTCGGAGAGGACATTTCAACTCTAATATATTGGTTGTATTGGGATTCTTTGATTGTGAAAAATGGGATCCTCTATAAAAAATGGGAAGCTCCAAATTTTCTCCAACTCGTGGTTCCTCGAGTACGAATAAAGGAAATATTAGAAGAGACGCATGATTCTCCAACAGGAGGACATTTCGGAGCCAATAAGACTCTAGGAAAAATTCGAAAACGATTCTTCTGGGCAACCTGCAAACAAGATGTTGAGGAATGGTGCAAAACCTGTAAAATCTGTGTTTCAAAAAAAGGTCCTTCAGGAAAAGGGAAATCTCCTCTACAAATTTTTAACGTTGGAGCTCCATTAGAGAGAATACAGATGGACATACTTGGTCCTCTTCCTTTGACAAGATCCGGAAACAAATATTTGCTTGTTATCGTAGATTGCTTCACTAAATGGGTGGAGGCTTTTCCTATTAAAAATATCAGAGCTAAAATGGTCGCTGAAGTCTTTGTTAATCAATTTATCTCAAGGCATGGAATTCCAAGTGAAGTTCACACTGATCAAGGGAAGAATTTTGAATCACAACTTTTTTCAGAATTAATGAAATTACTCGGGATAAGAAAAACCAGAACTACCGCCTTGCATCCTCAATCTAACGGACAAGTAGAACGCCAACATCAGACTATTTCAAATTTCCTAGCAAAATACGTATCGGAAAATCAAAAAGACTGGGATCGATGGATTCCCATGTTTCTTTTAGCTTACAGATCTTCGAAGCATGAAACCACTGGCGTGACTCCGGCAGAGCTATATTTTGGTAGGGAACTAAGGTTACCAGTGGATCTTTTACGAGGAAATCCTGAATCTTCTGAAGGAAGACTTCCAAGAAAAAATTTTACTAGAAATCTAAAAGAGAAATTAAAAGAAATTCATTCTTCGGTTAGAGAGCGAATGAATCTGAAATCTTCTCAGATGAAGATTCGTTATGATCGTAGTGCCAGAGGAATTCTTTTCGAAGTAGGACAGAAGGTTTGGTTTTATAATCCTCGTAGGGTTAAAGGGAAAGCTCCGAAATTACAAGGAAGTTGGGAAGGTCTATTCCGGATAGTAAAAAAACTTAGTGACGTGGTGTTTTGCATAGAAAGATCGTCTAGACATAAGAGGAAAATTGTACATTCAGATAGATTAGCTCCTTTTCTCGAGAGAAGTTTAGAAAAATAATTAAGTAGATTGGAGCCCGAAAATGTCGATTTTCATTTAAAAATTCGGGGGGATGTTTTAATTTAAAAAAAAATAGAATAAGTTACTGCGCATTTTATTTTTCGTTACAGAGTCT
The DNA here is from genome assembly GCF_048542155.1 of Nylanderia fulva. Taxonomy (NCBI): domain Eukaryota; kingdom Metazoa; phylum Arthropoda; class Insecta; order Hymenoptera; family Formicidae; genus Nylanderia; species Nylanderia fulva. The sequence continues at coordinate 42,816 of NW_028190410.1, read as the reverse complement.
TCAATTTGGAAAGAAATTTGTCTTTGACCTGAGAAGAGTTTCCTGAATGGCGGAAAAATTGATCTCCCAGCTTAGTCTTCGAGGGAGAAAATCTTCATCCGTCTTTATTCTACTCTAAGAAGACTGTCTTGCCCGCGGTTTTTGATCCGTGGTTTTCCCGCGGGACTTTGGGCAAATGCCGAGACAGGGACTTGGGGAGTCAATGAGGGACGATGGGTCCACGGAAGATACCCCCCCCCTTGTCTGAACCGGAGGACGAAGGGAGACTGGGACTTATCTTCAAGGAATTTTGAAAGTCGATTGGGACCAAATTGACGGAGTCGCTCGGTAACCTGCGGCAGCAGCCCAGGGTAGGGCAGAAAGACTCGTCGGTGCCCTGGAATCGACAATTGATACAGTTGTACTGTGGACTTGGATTGGCGAATATAGTCCAACGGATGTGCGACGGGATCCAGAATGGCGGATTGTTTGGTAACCTGTGGCAGGAGCCCAGGGTAGAACAAGAAAATTCGTCGGAGTCCTGAGGTCGGCATCGGAATGCAGAGTTATTGTACAGCGTTGGATAGCCCTCTGTTTTTGATTGTCGGGACGACAATCTTGAAGAAGGGGGGCAGTGTTACGTCCCTGATCTTTCATCCCCTGAATATCATCCCTTGTGTCGTGGAGCTTCATCGTTAAGGGGGGTTGTTTATTGACAACCGCCCGGTGGTTGTTTTCAGGCTCCATGACAGTTTTGGTCTAGCTGTCATCTCGTACGGACGTGACTTGACCAGAGAGCAATCTTCTTTCTTTCGCGTGTACATTAGTCATTGTATTTCATCATTGTATAAAGGATCATTTCTTCATAAGAGAGTGTATTTATTTTGCGAGCCGCGAGTGAGTGAGAGTGTGTGCGAGAGACGTCTTTTGCGAGAAAGAACGTCCGGAGGACGTAACAATATAAAATGCATAAATCTATTGCTTTTAAAAAGCTAAGCTATACTAAAAATAAATTAATACAATTGTCGCTCGTATATTGAAAACAAAGTGATAAATATAAGGCCAACTTATCGAGCTGAATATTCGAGATGTTCAGTCAACTACCATTTATTACATGTATAAATTATAAAACTACAGTCATTATATTAAAACTAACGCAAATTACACTCATTCTATAAACGTTTCGACCGCACGCGGTCTTCTTTAGTATAATTATTGAAATATAAATTCTTACAATTCACATAATATCGAAATTTAATTATAGTTATTCAGAATCAAGAGTTTTTGAGCAATTAACGCGTGTTTCAATCCGTCCTGTCCAACAATGTTCGCCTCGATATGATCCCTGATTTTGTTCAGATCTCGGATAGTTTCATCGTTAATATGCGAGAAATTAACCCGTTCCGTAGGCGCTGCGATTAATAAAAAATTACCGATCAACGTATGTCCAAATTATAATATGTATCCCCTACAATTGGTAGTATGCTTACCTATCATCGTTCTTCTTGACAATTTTGCTACTTATTAACAGTTATTAAGGATGACACATAACAAACCAACAATACAGAAAGACAGCTCATTTTAAACTCTACTTGATCGGAGAGCGTGCGTGTTTATATATGATCTAATATCTATGTTTTACTCGTTAATGTCCTATTTGTCCTATTATTATTTCTTGTTCGCTAATATATCCAAAATATCAAAATACGACTCGCTAAGTAACTCAGTATCTTTGTTTAAATTTAGTCCATTTTTTTGTTCCTTTATATGTAGCATCTCAGAAATGAGTCTTTTATAATAATTATTTTCGTTGTCCATGATCTTAACATTGTCCCAATTAAAAGTATGATGTTCATTTATTATGTGTTCAGAAATTACTAAATGTTTCGTTGAGTCCAACCTAATATTATTTTTATGTTTTTTTATTCGCGTCTGCAATTGCCTCTTTGTTTGGCCTACATAAGATGCATTACAATTATTGCAACTGATCTTATAAACCACATTCGAATTGCATGGATGTTTAGTTTTATCTTTCTGCGCTTTAATAATATTATCCAGTTTGTTGAGACATCTATACCCTACCATACAATTTTTATTTTTTACCGAGGAAACAATCATTTCTGAGATCCCATCTATATACGGAATGACAAAGAATTTTTTATTGACCGAGTCATTTCTTATACTTTTTGTTCTTTCTATGTTGGCCTGTCTCTCTATAATGCTCCCCTTAGATATGATGTGTTCTATCCGATGATTAATTTTGTTAAAAATCAGATCAAGAGGGTAACCATTGCTTCTGAGTATATTAATAATTAACTCCAAATTTTTATTAAAAAATAGTGGATGTGATAGCAATAGACATCTGTCTACAAGGTTATATATTATTCCAATTTTGTGGCATAATGGGTGGTTTGAATAAAATGATAACGTCCTTCCTGAGAAGGTTTCTTTTTGATACCAGTCTATATATATTTTGTTATTAATAATTTTAAGTGATAAATCTAAGAAATTCAAGCTATGGGTTTAAACCCCTTGGTTTGAAAACCCCCAAATTTAAGGTTTTTAGGGTATTGGGAAAATTTATTTACCCCCCTAGTTCCCTGTTAAAAGGAGCAAAAAATTTTTAAGAAAACGATGATAGGTAAAAACAACTACCAATTGAGGGGTACAAATTTTTTTGGACTACGTTTTATCGGTTTTTTTTTATTAATTTTTGCGCCCCCCCGGGAAAGGGTTTTTAAATTTTTCGCATATTAAGATGAAACATCCGAGATCTGAACAAAAACAGGGATAAAATCGGGCCCAACATTGTTGGACAGGCCCGGGTTGAAACACCGTTAATTTTCTTTAAAAAATCTTGATTTTTAAATATAATTAAAATTTTGATATTTTGTGAAATTTTAAGAAAATTTTTATTTTTAATAATTATACTGAAAAAGACCGCTTTGGGGGGCGAAACCCCTTTTTTAGAATTTATTTAATTTTTTTAGTTTTTTAAAATAATGACTGTAAATTTTATAATTTATACCTGGGAAAAAGGTAGTTTTTCCCGAAAATTCTCCCAAAATTCAGCTCGTAAGGGCCTTTTAAAATTTTTCACCTTTTTTTATATTTTTATAAAAATTTAAAAAAAAAGATTAAAATTTTAAAAAAAAATTAATTTTTCTCTAAAAAATTTTTTTAAAATTTAAAAATATTTTTAAAGTATATTCAAAAAAGGTAATTTAAGGCACAAAAATTAAATTTTAAAAAAAAAAATTTTTAAAATTAAAAAAAAATTTTTTTTTAAATTAAAATAAAAGGAAAAAAAAGGAAAAAAGGGAAGGGACAAAAATCCCACCTGGGGGGGGGATTGGGTTTTTTTTTTACCCTTAGTAAAAAAAAAATATAAACCAAAAAAGACAATTTTTTACTGCCCAAAAAGCTTCAATAAAAACCCCATAAAAATATTACCCCTGGGGTCGAATTCGAATGACAGGTGGCTAGCTGAACCCCTAGAATACATGAAAGAATATAGGGATATAATTGGGTTTTCCCTGCCTAATTTTCATATTAAACCGATTTAACGATTGGGCAAAGTTTAATGGGGCCCCAAGGGGAAAAAAAAAAATAATTTACAACAAAAAATTCTAAAGACTTAAAACAAAACATTTTATTTTGGTTTTTTAAAATATGTAAAAACCCGGGGGTTTGGGAAGTAAAAGAGTTCTTGGAAAGAAGTTTTCGTTACAGTTCTTTTTTCCCGGGAACTAAACTTAACCTTTTTTAAATTTTTTTTTTTGTAAATGTAACTTAAATTTTGTTACATTTTTTTTGGGAAATTTTAATTTTTTTAACCCCCAAATTTAATAGTTACTTTTTTAGTTACTTTTTTTGGAAAAAAACGCAAAAAATTTGTTTTAAATATGGGAGCCGTTATATTAAATTAAAATTTAAATTTTTATAACCGTAGCAAAAAAATCTTTATAATTTTAAACTTTTACCTAAAAATTTTTAATTTTTTTGTCATAAAAAAAATATAAAACCCCAAAATTTAAAATCGACCAAACCCCAGTCAAAATTTAAAAAAAATTTTTAAAGGGAAAAATTTATCCCATTTGCTTTTCGACTTTTAATTTATCAACAAAATTTTAAAAAGAATAAAAAATTTCTTTTATTCTGATACATGTTTTAAAAACATTTTTTCCCCCTTTTTTTTCCTGATCGCCCCAAAAAAATTTCGGGGATAATGTTTAAAGCGCAAATTTTTTTTATTAAAAATTTTTTTTTAAAAAAAATTCAAAATAATTTTATGATTCCCTTTTAATTTTCCGCCCTTTTTTTGGGCTTCATCATTTCCCCTTTCCCAAAAAAGGGTGCGACCTTTTGTGTGGAAATTCTTAATAACCCTTTCGTTACTCATCCTTTTTTAAGGAAAGTTTCGTAGTCAAAAGGGG